>NC_029791.2:105114360-105178706 GCF_000816755.2 Arachis ipaensis
GAAAGTAAGTGGTTATGTATGATGTAACCACACAATTAGGCTCAAATCTCACATGCTTGTGTTCTTAGCTCAAAAATCATGTTCCACAAAGTATATAATTCAAGCAAGTTCTAAATTTTTTTTCAATCAATTGGGTTGCCCTATAGATAAAATCCTTGGAAAATTTCATTATTTTGACTAAGCTTATTATGTATATATATGCAAAAATAAGAAAATGCAAGTAAAATTCCTAGAAGACCTAAAAATGAAATACAAAAGTGTTGGGATTAAAAATTTTGTCACCCAAAAATGCCGATTCGGTCGGACGACCTCCCCACACTTAAAAGTTTGCACCGTCCTCGGTGCATCCAAAGATGAGCAAGGGGGTACGGCGACTCTCCGGATTGCTACCTTCAGCTGGTAGATCAACCGGTTGCTGCATATTCTTTCTCCACTTCCATGGTTGCTTATAATGACTCATCCTGAAAATAGAGCGCAGGATAGTAAGAAAGGTAAATGCAAAATCAAGGAAGCATGCATTGTTGGAGTGAGGTACTAATCACTAGAATTGAGTGAGTGGATTAGTGTGACATTAAGGAAAGTAGGTGTGTGAATTCTGAATTAGGCACCCTTTTAGAAAACACATTAGCATGAAAAGAACTATGTCACAAAAGAAGCATGCACCTTACTTATCCTAGTGTGCTTGAGATGCTCTTAACTTGTAAGTTAAAATAACCAAACAAGTAATAAAGAAGCATGAAAGCATTCAAGCCAAAAACATATGGATGCATATGATCAAGAAGCACAATGCATTAAGATAAATGCATAACATCCATCAATTAATTGCCTAATCAAAGAATAGGATTCAAATCACATGGTGGCCAAATCATGCAATTCAAAAAATTAGAACATTTGAAGGTAATTCTCATTCACTTGGTATCCACAAAGGTTAAGCATGAAAGATCCAAAACCAAGTAGCAAATTATAACATCAATCAAAGAGTCCAACAATGATGTTGAACTAACATCACATTAATAATCAGCAGCAACGTGTGGTAAACAAAATCAAACATCCAACACTCATAATGAAAAACAAAAATTTAAATGAAAATTAAACTAACTAAACAACTAACTATCTAAAAGGAATGATTATAATTGGTGTTTAGAAGTGTTGGATGATAGAAAGAGAAGGGAAAGAAAATAGAAGAAAAAAAGACGAAGGAAAGAAATGGAAAGAAGAGGAGAAAAGAAGCGTAGTGAAGGAAGGGCATCCACGCGCGCGCGTCATGTACGCGTACGCGTGGGTGGTGAAATGGGGCGCGCCGCGTACGCGGGTGTCACGCGTGCGCGTCGATGGCTTATTTGGAGAGCGACGCGTACGCGTCGTGTACGCAGGCACCATGTTCGCGCGATGCAGGCATAACTCTCGGGCAAATACATGGAATATGAAATTTTGTATCCACGCGTACGCGTGGGTGACGCGTGCGCATGGATTGGACAAAAAGCTTGGGGGATGTGTACGCGTGGATTGGTGCTCTGTTTTTCAAAAATTTTTTCATATTTTTACACCAAACCAAGCATTCCAAACCTCCAAACAGCTACCAAAACACCATAAAACCTTATTCAACATGCTAAACTACCAAATAAACTCAACAAACAAATCAAAACATGAAATTAAACTACTTCTACCAATATTTACAAAAGAGAAAATGAAAAGATTTTACCATGGTGGGGTGTCTCCTACCTAGCGCTTTTATTTATTGTCCTTAAGTTGGACTTTTGGGGAGGTCCTCTCAAGGTGGCTTGTGCTTAAATTCTTCTTGGAACTCCCACCAATGCTTGGTTCTCCATTGTGCCCCAAGATTTCACATGAGTTACACCAAGTCTTGATGGATTTCTTCACAAGCTTGGGGCTCCCAAAGTCGATCCTCTTGTATTTCCAGATCCCATATCTTGTTGCTACACCCGTCTTCAAGTTGACTATCGTTAATCCATGTGGGTGGCATGATCTTAGAATTCTCAATTGAGCATCCAAACAACTTCCTAGACCCCTTCAATGTAGCATGACTCCAACCTTTACAATTCAACCTTGATGATCCAACCATAATGAGCCGAACATTATTTTTCCAACCACTACACCACCCCTCTTACTCTCAATTCCACAAAGAGTTCTAAGTTGTCCATCCGTTTCAATCAAACCATATTCAAGGGGAATAATGATGCTCAAGGGTAAGGGATTTACCCACTTGAATGAAGGAATGGATGGTGATGGCTTGGGGAGAGGTGTCTCCAATGGCCTTGCAAGCTTTACTCCCTTGCGTTCTTCCTTGGTTGCCTCCACCTCCTCACAAACTACTTCAACTTCAATATTTTGTTCATCAATTTCATCTAACTCTTCTCCATCACTCAAATTATAAATGGGAGGATGAGAAAAATCTACCTCCACATTGCTTTCTATCTCATTGGGAGAAGGTTCTTCAAGTTCAAAGGATTCACCACCAAGAAGATTGGATGCATGATCTTCATCTCCAAGGGAACTCAATCCTTGCTTCATTCCTTCCAAGTCTTCATTCAAGAAGTGTTTTGGAGGTTGTGCACTTTCCTCCTCAACATCAAATTCAACCTTCTTGGAGGTATGTTCTATGGTTCTAGATTCCCATGGAGGTTTCGCATCCCCTAAGTCTTCAATCACTTCTCCCTTTTCTTCAACAAGCATAGGTTCCTCCAATTGTTCTAATACAAAGTGGCATCCCTCATCACCCACCGGAGTTTCCAATCTCTCCTTCATGCTATGCTCGTCAATTGATTCTCCACATGTGGCCATGGGAGTGCTTTGAGTGCTCAAGCATTGGGAGGCTAACTGGCTTACTACCTTGGTCAAGGTAGCCACAAATTCTAGTGTCTCCCTTTACATTTCTCCTTTTCCTTGAAGTATAAGACCAAGGGTTTCATCCATTAAGGATTGGGGTGGGTAGGCGGGTTCATTATTTTGGAGAAAGGGTTCATGGTAGGAAGGTGGTTCATTATGATAAGGATATGGTGGTGTATATTGAGGTGGTTCTTGAGAGTATTGATATTGGAATGGTGGTTCCATGTATGGCTCATATGGTTCAAGGGGTGGTTGGTATGGTGGATATGGGTCAAGGTCATATGGAGGTGTTTGGTGACAAGAGGCTTGTGAGTGTTGTAGATGGCTATGTGGAGGATATGGCTCATAGACATATCGTGGTGGTTCTTGAAATTCACAAGGAGATTCACCATAGCCATTTGATTGGTATGAATCATAGAATGGCTCTTGTTCATAATGCATTGGTGGGGGTTGTTGCCATGAAGATTGATCATATGCATATGGCTCCTCCCACCTTTAATTGTCCCATCTTTGATACACATCCTCATTGTAGCCCTCATTTCTTACAACATAGTGAGAACCAAACTCATAGCCAAAGCGAGAATTTATAGTAGCAAAAGCAAATGAAAACAAAATCTAATAAGAAACAAAGGTATCCAAATCCTAAAACTAGCAAGAACTAATAAGGAAACAAAAAGCAAACATATTCACAATATTTACATATATACATTAACCAATAACACAACACCATTGCAATTTCCCGGCAACGGCGCCATTTTGATGAGAGATAATTGTGTGTGTGGTTTAGAATTTCACAAATGAAATCTCGTTGCAAGCATAGTTATAAACCAACAAACAATTCCTTCAATCAAAAATTTGGTTGTCACTAAAACAAACCCCAATGAAAATAACCGAAGTACTCAAACCTCAGGTCGTTCTCCTAGGAATTGTAATAAAGTGTTCTTGTTATTGGCTATGAAGTATCTTTTGGGTTTTTTTTTTTTTGAGATAATGAACAAGAAATGTAAATGGCAAGGGAAATAAACTAACAACTAAGAAGACTCTTGGCAAGGAATGATAACTAGAAGTCCTATCCTCATTATCCTCCTCAATTGTGATAAGAATTGTCCATTACTCCCATTTAGTTAACCTCTAACTATGAAGGAAAGTCAAGTGGATGAATTAACTTGATTCCACAAGTCCTAGCCTAATCATGATGAAAGACTAGCTTTAGTGGCATTCAAGTCAATTAACAACTTCTAATCATCAATCAATAAAAGAATTAGATAACTCAAGAGTCACTAATTACTCTACCTAGGCCAAGAGGAACAAAATCTAACTCATAACTAAAAGAGGCATTTCAACAAACACATAGAAGGCAATAAAGGTAAACAACATGAATTGCAAGAATTAAAGAGAGATCTAACTACAAAGGCAATAGATCCATAATAGAAAATCAAAGCAACATGAAAAGACATGGAAATCATAAATTACATTCAAAGAGAAATAGAGATCTACATAAAAATTCACAAAGCAAAAGGAAAATTGAAGCAAGAGAAGAAGTAGATCTAGATCTAAGAAATTAACATAAACCTAATCCTAATTCTAGAGATAAGAGAGAGCTTCTCTCTCTAGAAACTAACTTTCCCTCCAAAAACTAAACTAAAACTAAACTAATTGGTAACTAGCTTGTTGATCCCCCTTCAATCATTGGGTTAAATAGCATCCGAGATGAGTTGGATTTGGGCCTGGGAAGCCCAGAAATCGCCCCCAGCGGATTGCCTTTAAGTGAGTCACGTGCGAGCACCGACGCGTACGCGTGGGTCACGCGTACGCGTCACTTGACAAATTGCTATCCACGCGTATGCGTCATGTGCGCGTACGCATCGCCTTGCGACATCACTCTCCACGCGTGCGCGTCTGCTGCACGTGCGCGTCAATCTCAGCATCCCAAATCCTTGTTTCTTCATGAGCTCTCCACTTGCAGGCTTTTTCTCTTCATCTCTTTGATCCATTCCTAGCCTTTCCATCCTAAATTCACTAACAAACATATCAAGGCATCTAGTGGAATCAAAGGTGAATTAATATTAACATTAAAGGTCTAAAAAGCATGTTTTCATATCCAAGCACAAATTAGGAGACAATCATAAACCCATGCTATTTCAATGAATAAATGTGAGTAAAAAGTCATAAAATCTCATAAATTAAACACAAGATAAACCCTAAAAATAAAGTTTATCAACATGTCTCACTTGGGTTAATTGACTTTCTTTTATTTATTATTCTTTAATGCATTGGCATTTGGCTAAGCGTTTTTGGTTTATGTGAGAAAGTAGAGTGTAGGAAAATGTAATTGTGATTAGTAGACATCAACTCAAATAAAGTGATATTATCAAGACATGGATTTTCATACTACAACGTTGATATTAACATCTATCTTTGTCTTATTTGAAATTTTTTGTGATGTATGAAGTAAGCTCAGTTGTAATAGAAAGTTAATAGTTAGAATCCAACTAAATCATTCTAGTGAAAACAAAGCTTACTAACTATTACTTTTTTCAGTCATTTACGTGGTGAAAAATAATTTTAGATTAAATTTATTATTTTTGGTAATTTTGAATTGGTTACTTATTTATTCAAAACTTAACTGTTACAACAATTTAAACATTTTAATTATTTATTAACTTGAGTATTAATAAATTAAATCTTAACTACTAAACTATTTTTGACAACTAATTATATAACTTTTAGCAAGCATTTTAAAAATAGTAAATAAATATTCTATTTGAGTATTGTAGCAATATAGGATTCTTAGTAAAGGTAAATTCGTTATTCAAAGTAACCCTTTGAATAGGGTTATATACATAATTTACTTACTAATAATGCTTCTTATTAATCAAATGCCTAACTTGAATTCATTGTTTTATGCAGAAGATGGCTACTATATTTATGTATAAATTTTCTAAATCTAAAAACGTTGGGTTTGGTGAGAGTAATCATAGACCAATATCCATGTACACACTTGTTGTACAATGTGCTATGAAAGGGATTCATTAATTAAGTGATACTCAATATATGAAAAAATAATTTTAAACAAACCATGAGTTTTTATTCAGAATTACTAAATTCATAATCATTTAACCCAATCACTTAATATAGTCTCTCAACCATACCATAAGATGAAAGAATAGTTCTTTTATTCCCTTTATTTACAACCTTTTGTATCATAAACAACAACATGAATGAAATTTAATATTGTCTTAGAAACCACTTCTTTTTTTTTGTAATATATTTTTAAGTAACACTTGCTTCGAATACATATATTTCATCCTTTGTCAAAACATCAATTATTTATAACTTAAGCCACTATTTACAAAACTTAAGTGATTTTATATGGCTACACCATACCATTTATTTGCTAGTTCATCAATTTCTATATCATTCATGAATTTGTAATCAAACTTTGATTTGCACCATTCTCATACATCAGATGTCTTTATCATTTATTATTCGACAATATATTTTTTTAAAATTAAAATAATTGGAGTGCTTATATATATTAATTCTAAATTCAAAATATATCACCCCAATTGAAGTAATGACTTTCTGATTATTAAAATCAAAGTATATTAAAAACCTGGGAGTGAGATCGGAAATGGGAAGCAATGGGTGTTAGCAGGGGTGTTTTACTGCAGGATGCCAGTGTTAGCAAATTTCAAAAATCCAGGATGTCACCGGTTCTGGTTCTGCGTCTGAGAAGATGGAGTGGCGACGGCGACGGTGACGCTACACTGAGACAGTTGAAGCAAGACGATGAGAGTTTGGCACGACGAATACGCCAGGGAGCAAGAATGAAAGAAGACTTGGCTAGGGTTATCTTTTTCCACTATTTTTTCCTAAGTTAAGACCTAGCTAATACTATGAGGGAATGGGAATTTTGGGAGGGAAGGGGGATTTTGGGAAGAGAGGGGGTAAACTAACGACGACGTTTTTGGTTTTGTTTTTGGGGGGGGGGGTTAAACTTAGCAAGCATTTTAAAAATAGTAAATAAATATTCTATTTGAGTATTGTAGCAATATAGGATTCTTAGTAAAGGTAAATTCGTTATTCAAAGTAACCCTTTGAATAGGGTTATATACATAATTTACTTACTAATAATGCTTCTTATTAATCAAATGCCTAACTTGAATTCATTGTTTTATGCAGAAGATGGCTACTATATTTATGTATAAATTTTCTAAATCTAAAAACGTTGGGTTTGGTGAGAGTAATCATAGACCAATATCCATGTACACACTTGTTGTACAATGTGCTATGAAAGGGATTCATTAATTAAGTGATACTCAATATATGAAAAAATAATTTTAAACAAACCATGAGTTTTTATTCAGAATTACTAAATTCATAATCATTTAACCCAATCACTTAATATAGTCTCTCAACCATACCATAAGATGAAAGAATAGTTCTTTTATTCCCTTTATTTACAACCTTTTGTATCATAAACAACAACATGAATGAAATTTAATATTGTCTTAGAAACCACTTCTTTTTTTTTGTAATATATTTTTAAGTAACACTTGCTTCGAATACATATATTTCATCCTTTGTCAAAACATCAATTATTTATAACTTAAGCCACTATTTACAAAACTTAAGTGATTTTATATGGCTACACCATACCATTTATTTGCTAGTTCATCAATTTCTATATCATTCATGAATTTGTAATCAAACTTTGATTTGCACCATTCTCATACATCAGATGTCTTTATCATTTATTATTCGACAATATATTTTTTTAAAATTAAAATAATTGGAGTGCTTATATATATTAATTCTAAATTCAAAATATATCACCCCAATTGAAGTAATGACTTTCTGATTATTAAAATCAAAGTATATTAAAAACCTGGGAGTGAGATCGGAAATGGGAAGCAATGGGTGTTAGCAGGGGTGTTTTACTGCAGGATGCCAGTGTTAGCAAATTTCAAAAATCCAGGATGTCACCGGTTCTGGTTCTGCGTCTGAGAAGATGGAGTGGCGACGGCGACGGTGACGCTACACTGAGACAGTTGAAGCAAGACGATGAGAGTTTGGCACGACGAATACGCCAGGGAGCAAGAATGAAAGAAGACTTGGCTAGGGTTATCTTTTTCCACTATTTTTTCCTAAGTTAAGACCTAGCTAATACTATGAGGGAATGGGAATTTTGGGAGGGAAGGGGGATTTTGGGAAGAGAGGGGAGGGGGTAAACGACGACGTTTTTTGTTTTGGGGGGGTTTAAACAAAATGATTTCAAAAACCATATTCTATGGTCACTCCAAAAAACCGTGACCATAGACCCTTTAGGTCACCCTAAAAAACCGTGACCATAGACCCCTTTAAGTCACCCTTGTTTAAAAAATCGTGACCATAGACCCTTTTTGGTCATTTCAAAAAACCGTGACCATAGATGTCTTTTGGTCACGGTGAAAAACCGTGACCATAGACCATTTTAAGTCACCCCAAAATCATGACCATAGACCCCTTTAGGTCACCCCAAAAAATCGTGACCATAGACCCTTTTTGGTCAGCCCAAAAAATCGTGACCATAGATGTCTTTTGGTCACTGTACCGTGATCATAGACCATTTTAAGTCACCCCCAAAACCGTGACCATAGACCCTTTAAGTCACCCTTTTTTAAAAAACCGTGACTATAGACCCTTTTTGGTCACCCAAAAAAATCGTGACTATAGACCTTTTTTGGTCACCCCTATAAACCGTGACCATAGATCCTTTTAGGCCACCCTTTTTTAAAAAACCATGACTATAGGTACTCTATGGCCACCCTTTTTAAAAAAACCGTGACCATAGCTTTTTTTTTTTTATCACGGTAAAAAATCGTGACCATAAAGGATCTATGATCACGATTTTTTACCGTGGCCAAAATAACCGTGACCATAGACCCAAAATGTTGTAGTGAGAATTAGGATATATATCACTCATTTTTAGTGAAATATGAGTATTGCACTATTAAAAAAATTGATAGTGGAAAGATATGAGAATTACGGGTTACTAATATTTCATTAGATGAGATATGTTGATATGCACTGAGAACTTATGTTGATATATAGAGGAGTAGTGCATTAAATGATACATAAACTATCTTTGATACCAATTTACACTTCCAACTTAAATAGAGTAAAGAAAAGATATATTGCTCACTATTTTTTAACTAATATTAGATGTTACCAAGTGAAACATAGAGCAATATATGGTGAGCACACCTTTAAGGTTGAGTACGATCAAGAGAGTCAGACTTGCTTGAGCCAAATGTAGTGAGCCCACCAATTCCTTAAAATGCTTTAATACTTAGTTACTGTATAGTATTTTGGCATGTTCCACTTGAACTAATTAATCCAGTTTGCATATAGAGTTGACAAGAATATTTTGTGTGCCACTCATCTCGAAGTATGCAATTGCAAAAGACACGAAAAGGTAGTAATGACTATCCACATGTCATAGCAAGAAGAACATAGGAAGTATTTTCATGATAGTTTTTGGTACAAAAGAAACAAGTTTTAGATAGAGCTACAAATGGGTTGATTCATAATCTTACTAAAGATTTACCATTAATGTTGACATGACCACCATCTCAGGTTTAACAAAGTTTGTCTATTCTCTTTTGTTTTCTTCTTATTGATTTCTTTGAAAAGTGATATAATCCATTCATTTGCAATAAAACTTATTATGTGTGACTTTTAATTAAGCCTTGCTTTGGTGTTCTTTTCACACAAACAGAAAAGAAAAAATTACTTATACAACATCAGAGTTCTATATTAAATGGTTGAAGAAACTTGTTAAAAATGGCTACACATATTGAATAATAGTTTTCAAAAATTTATTGCAGGATATATACATTCTTATTTCTTTAATGACATTGCTCTAAAATCAAGTGGATACTTTGATTTATAGCTTGATACAACTAATTTAAAGCTAGTGTATGATAATTAGTTATAATTCGTTTGTTGAGGATTTTCTTCTTTCTGTTTCTCTAAATTTAAAACCACAATTAATACACATTAATTACTTTTACTGAGTATATGACATTGCTATTATTTTAAGTATATTATAAATACTTCTAACTAACAGCATTTAATTTAAATTTGCACACAAGTTCTTATACAGCTATAAAGATCCTCAACATAATTATATTAAGTGATGACATTCTTCCTTACAATAAACATGATAACTTCATCAAGGAAGAATACATTGTCTTTATATTATACGGACACAGAAGACCAGACGTACATCAACATTCAATATATAATTACTTTTAATTTGCAGCTTCTACTACTAATAATAAATATCCTAATACATGGGATCAATCTTAAATCATAGCAGACCAACATAGAATACAAAACATAAACTTTATTTAAACATAAAATAGAGTTTATAACAAATAACACACTTAATTCAAGCCTATGATAATATATGACTCCTTATAACCTTGCTCAATCTTCATTTACTCTATAAAATTTCGAACTCAATCACACAAGATATAATGTCTCATAGTACACAGAGTGGCCTGAGCTTTACTTCTTTTTCACATTCTACCAAATGAAGGGTTCTCCTTGTGTTGGTCATGAGAGTATATCGGCAAATTAAATTTAAAAGTGTAAAAACTTTGAATCCTCTACACCTTTAATTTTAAAATGTTTCTACTTGATTTGTATGATATCTTCACTAACAAAGATGGTAGGAATAAACAAAGGACCACTGCCAATATACATAAATAACCTAGTCCAAATTGGTTGCTTCTCGATGATATTATTGTGCCAAATAGGAGTGTTAAACTCTTCCTTGTTATGATTAGATGAAGCAAGACAAAGTTTCTTATTTATAATTATTAGCATGTAATAATGACCCAAAGCATGTTGGGACACAAAAATTTGTTGAAAAGTGTGAGATAGTAAAAAAGCATACAACATATGGTGATCCTTGCTCAACATCTTCAAGTGAGCATGTTAGTTAATAAACAGCACCACCAAGTGTAATATAGGTTGGATCTAACCTTCGCACATATGATGGACATGTTATATAACGATATTTCAACTTATTCTAAAGCTTCTATGTATACTAAGTGTGCATGTAGAACTTTCCTTAAGACATGCAGGATAGAATAATCCATAGTATATATGTAACACCCTACCACTCAGAGCTTTATGCTTAAGTCGTAAAACAAAGGTGGTGTGGTATTACGACATCTAAAAGTAAAATTATCTAATATAATATAGGTGAAAAATTATTTATATCTAGGAGTCTTTGAAGAAAATTTTAAAACAAAATCCGTAATGCTCACGTAAACGGAAAACTTGCGTGCGAAGAAAACTAAGATTCATAAGTATAATACACAGAAAGTAGGAATTGAGAGTTAAAAGTACAAAATAACAAGTTCCTAACTCAGCCTGCGAAGCTAAGGCTGGTCGGAGAATATTTACATACTTATATACATAACTTGAAGCCCAAAATACATACATAAAACCCTAGTTCTCCATAAACCTCTAAGAGATACAAAAGTAAAGTAAGTTGTCGGAGAGTTAAATACATAAAATTATATACAAATATACACCCAAATAACATCCCAGAAAACACTTTGCTGCAGAACTCCAGATGCCTACCGAGGAGCCTCTCGACCTGCATCTGAAAAACAACAACACAGTATGGGGTGAGAACCAGAGGTTCTCAGCATGGTGCCACACACATAAGATATAAGGTCCTGGGAATGTTAGAGGTAATTCTAGAACACCGACACTCATATTATAAAATTTAATGGAGTTCAAGACGAAAGCCATAATCAAGGTGGTCCACGAAGGTTCTTGATCTTAACCAAATTCTAACTGAAATCTTAACCATTTCCCCCTTCCTCCACAATCCTCTAAAATCACCAGCAGAACAACACAGACAAATAAGGCAGACAAAACAAGCACAAGTAAAGTACAAGTAATGCAAGTAGCAAGGATAGCAGGTAAGTATGATAATCACATAGGCAAGTCCAATCAATTTACATTCAAACAAAGCACATATATGTATATGATGTATGTCTATCCTGCTAGCCGTGAGCTCACGTGTCGGTTAAACTGCCAGAACCTGACATATCCGGTAGCTAACTCAGACATTGGTCTCTAGGTTGCACATCTCTACGAGGATAATAAACGAAGGAGAGTGCCTTTTTCACATCGAAGGAGTGTGCCTTTCCACCTTCTCCTAGAGGATATAAGAAGGAGAGTGCCTTTCCACATCGAAGGAGTGTGCCTTTCTACCTTGCAACCAGAGAAGAATGTGGGAGAAACAATACGAAGGAGAGTGCATTTCCACTTTTCCGCACCCCTATCACGACAAGAGAGGGAACTTCCGTCCTCAACTTGCCATCCAAACACATTTTCAAGTTGACACACAAGCAGGATCACACCCAGACTTGCCATCTCGACCATTTCAGCCACACACACATCTCAACCATTCCGGCCACACACAATCATCCCCAATCTCATCATTAACATCTCAATTCAGTTACTCTAGACCTTCCTTTATTTCCAAGTAACATTCATTTCCATAGCTTAATCTCATCACTATACTTAAAACTAATCTTTAGGGGCCAAAAGAATGAAAATAGAGGTTTAGAAGATTAAAATCATGTTTAAAACACAAAAAATCCATTTGCTGAAAACAGGAGTCACACGTACGCGTGGGCCTCGCGTACGCGTGGGAGTGCATTTCTGAGAGGTCACGCGTACGCGTGGACCATGCGTATGCATGGGAATACAATTTTCTATACTCGCGTACGCAAGCACCCTGCTCGCGTACGCGAGTTATCCAGAACAGCAAAAATGCTGAATGCTACAGAATTTCAGCTTTGCACTCCAAACTTCCGACGCGCATAACTTTTTCGTTTTAAAACGTTTTTCATCCGTTCTTCGAATGGAGTAAACTTTACGGACCCAATTTTCATTTAAAACATGTTTGAAATAATTTGGAGGTCCAAAAGACAAGTTATGGCTCACTGAAATTTGGCTAAAAATCAGTTTTTCACAAACTCCTCAAACCTCAATTTTCATAAATACCAAACTCAATTCTAACTTCCTTTACACATATCCAACACAACAATATACCAATTTAAATGCCAAAACCTCCATTTTCTTTAAAACTTAACTTCAATTCAACTAACCATACCTATAACCATTAACACAACATATCTTTATCAATACCACATCAATCTTCATATCCTACCATTTCTCAATTCAACAATATCATGCATCAACCTCTCAAATACATTAACAAGATTCTCATTTTACCTATTCAATACATATACATACACATATCATCATCAAATAATCATTCATCATTCATCCAACGAACACCAAATCCATATCACAATCCCTATCAAGGTTACTAAGCATTAAACATATTCATACGTTCCAACCTATCCTATGATCATTGATGGGTGGAAAAATTTCTAGTTAAGAATTTCTAAAAAGTATTTTCTAAAATAGCGTTGCAAGTACAGGCTTAATCGACGAAATTTTCACTATCAATTTAGAATGTGTCACAATTAATAATAAATAACCGGGAGTAGAATCCCGGGTCGTTTCCCTAAGAGTTGACACAAGATGCAAATTATTGGTTAGGATTTTTCTGAATATTTCTTTGAAATTGAGAACGGAAAAATAAATAGCTAGGAATTAAAGCAATGAATAACTAACAAGAGATGATAAGTATTCAAAATAAAAGGCGTTGGTTAGGGGTGCGAATTGGAGTTTCTATCCTTGTTATCTTTTCCAAGTGTAAAAAAAGGTTCATTATTCCCACTTAGTTATCCTCTAGCTATTGAAGGAAAGTCAACTGAACATCACTAACTCTAACTCACAAGTCCTAGTCACTTCACGGGGAAGGACTAGAGTTGGTGAGAATTGAGCTAGCCAGCAATTTTCAGTTACAGATTACCACTTGGGTATAACAACTCAAGGGATTCCAATTACTCAACTCCCAACCAAGTTGGGAACTTACTTCATTAACATGAATGCCATTTTCATAAACACATGGTAGGATTAAATAAAAGACATGATAATTATGAGAAATTAATTAAATTAAAATTAGCACTAATAGTAATTAATAAGGATCAAACAAGCAATAAAAATAAACATAAAAATAATTCAATGCATTAGTACAATTCAAGAGTGACAAGATCCAAACATGAATTCAAAGCAATCAAATGAAAAAGAGTAATAGAGATATTAGAAAAGAAAACTATAAGGACAATGACTCCCATTGAAGGTAGTAGCAGCTCTCTCAAGATCCAATTCAAAGCAAAACTAAGAATGTCAAAAACCCTAGAGAGAAGTAGGTGTTTCTCTTGCTAGAATTCAAAACTAATAAAAAACTAAGGTGAGAAGTGAAGTGTGTTTAGTCTCAGCTCCATTCCAGCCTCTAGTCTGCGTTTTCGAGCTTGAAACGGGGTCCAAATCAGCCTAGAAATCGCCCCCAGCGAGTTCTGTTAAGTGCAGCATGTGACGCTCTGTCAAGCGTACGCATTGGCCACGCGTATGCATCGTTTGAACTTCTGCGCTGATCACGCGTACGCGTCACTAAAAGACGCTCCTGATCATGCGCACGCATCAGCCATGCGTGCGCGTCGCTCCTCGCTTCTCAAGGCTTAAATTTCTTGTGTTCCTTCCATTTTAACATGCTTCATCTTCATTCTTTAAGCCATTCATGCCCTATAAACCTGAAAACACTTAACAAACACATCACGGCATCGAATGGTAATAAAGAAGAATTAAAAATTAACAATTTTAAGGCCTAGGAAATATGTTTTCAATCATAGCACAAAATTAGGAAGGAAACTTAAAAACATGCAATTTACATGAATAAGTGTGAGAATAGTTGACAAAACCCACTCAATTCAATTCAAAATATATCATAAAATAGTGGTGTATCAATCATCTAGCCTAAGTTTTTACAGAACATTATATATTAAATACGTGAAACCTAAACCATACCTTGGCCAATTTCCACGTATTACCCAAGATAATTCAATTAGGCAAGGTCCAAGCCTCCATTAGCAAAATTCAGCACCCAAAGCTCCCACTCAAGCTTCCAATCTTTTCAATTGTGTTCCAAATCCACTTATAAACTATCTAACACACATTATCACATCTATACATATAAACTCAATATTCGATCACAATTAACTAAGGAATTCACTAGGGTTTAAGGATCCTTATCTTGCATGTGCGTTAATCAAACAAATCCCGCTAATTCCTCAAGTTAACCTGACCCTAAACATCAAATTAACCAAAGATCTCAATACCTCACAACATACAAATTTTCAAAATTGGGAGAGGAGAAATTGGAAATGAAGACATGACTTTCTTACCTAATGGAGTACTGAGCTTTGTAGAGATCATCACTGCGGACGCGTGGCCGCAAATGGTACGGCGATCGAAGCTCGGAGTGAAAAGATATGTGAAATTAAATGTGAGGTTAGGTTTTGGAAACTCTCCCTTCCTCTTCCATGAGTGTGCAGCGTGAGTTGTTCTAAGGAATGGGAAGAAGAGCTGAGCTCCTCCCTTTAAATGAGAATGGGTTGGGCCTTGGGCCCAATACGGGCCGGTTCGGCCCGGTTCATCCAATTTTGGGCCGAATTCTTTGAAATTGGTGTCAAAATTTTTATTTTAATTTTCTCTATCATATTAAACCATAAAAATTATATTTTTAATTTTCTTGATTTATAATTAATTTATTTACTAATTATTTACTAATCTCTCGGATTTCACAATATAGATAGTATAAAAATGCACATATATATACATGTCATTTCAGGTTTAAAAATATAGACATGGTCCTGAATAATTTTGGAATTTCGGCTAATTGGGTTCCAAGCTAGCAAGTAAATTCTTTCCATATAAGAGTATCCGATACACAAGATTTTATTTTTGATGCCAAGAACTTAGCTGCTCAAAACATCCGTCTTCATGACCCAATCAAGAGAGTTCATCAAAGACTACTACTAGAAATCAGTATTTTTCGAACGAATTTTGAGATGAAATTGAGATAAATTTCACACAAATTAGAGACAAATTTTTGTTTCGAACAAAATTGAGATGATTTTTTTCGTCCCAAAAACCCTTGTTGCTAATTGCATTTTGTTTGAAATTTTTTTTAGACGATTTTGTGACGGATTTTGAATAATCATTTATCTGCTAGATTTCTAACTATTATGATGTATTTTAGACGAATTTTAGACAAATTAACTAACATAAAAACAACGTATTTTTGACAAATTTCAAACGTAAAAATATTTTATTTTAGGCAAATTTCAAACAAAAAATATACTTCATTTCAGATAAATTTCTAACGAATTTAATCAAATATAACAGATTATTTTTCGAAAAAATTTTAGACAAATCAAATATGTTTTTTCGATTAAATTTCATACAAAATTAATTTAATATAATTTACGTATTTCAAACAAATCTCATACAAAACAAAAAATCATTTTCGCACAAATTTTCTACAAATTTAATATAATATTTCAAACAATTTTCATACAATATAATTTGCTATTTAATATATAAATATTTTAGAAAATAAATTGTATATGATCTGCTTTCTATATTAAAACCATTATAATAAACAACTTTTTCATATTACATCATTGAAATTATAAACACATACTAATTCACCTAAAAGTTTCCTAATCTAAATCAGAAAAAACATAGACTCCTGATGAACGGACTTTTGACGGTTTAGAATTCATAATTGAAGTCTCGTTGTAAAGTATAGCTTCTAAACCAAACAACAATCCTTTCATACAAAAATTTGTTTGTCATAAGTAACAAACCCCCTAAATTTATAAACCGAAGTATTGGAACCTCGGGTCGTCTCACGAAGAGTTGCAATGAAGTGGTCAATTATTGGCTATGAAGATCAAGGGGGGTTTGGTTGATAATTAGGCAAGAAAATAAACGGAAAGAAAAGTAATTCAAACAAGTAACTAAAGGAAGCAAGTAATAAAGAGAGACATTCATGGCAAGGATTGAGAATATAGGCTTTCTATCCTAGTCATGCAATGATTAATTCATCTTATTTAGTCAACTCCAACAAATAGGGAGAAAGTCAAACAAGATTAATCAATCATACCACAATAATAACAAGAATTTATCTTATTACGTCATCTCCAACATTAGAAGAGGTATCATATTATCTTCCATGAGAGAAAGTCTAATAAGACTAGCTAACCTCAATCCAAAAGTCCTAATCAACTCACTAATTTAATTAGCAAAAGACTAGCGTCAATGGAAACAATATTCCAAAAGTCCTAATCAACTCACTAATTAAATTAGCAAAAGATTAGGGTCAATGGAAACAATACTAGCTAACAACTCTAGATCACCAACATGAGTTGGGTTTTCATGACTCAAGATTGCCTAATTACTCTTTCCAAGCCAAGAATGCTCAAAATCTACTCTAACATCCTTCCAAGAATTTTGTCAAACACTTGGAAGGCATAAAAGGAAAGCATAGTAAAATTGCAAGGAATATAAATCTACACTACTCAATTGCAAGGAAACAAGATCAACAACTCAAATCAACAATTGAAAGAACATCGAATATTAAATTGCATTAAAAGTAAATCAAATCCAACAAGAGCATCCATAAACATAAAAGAGAAATTAACATTACAAATCATAAGAATGAAAGAGTAGAAGTAAGAAATCATAAAAGGAACAAGATGAAAACATGTAATTAAACCTAGATCTAAGATGGAAATTATCCTAACCTAATTCTAGAGAGAAGAGGGAGCTTCTCTCTCTAGAAACTAACCTACATGATGCTAATGCTACAAACGATTGCTCCCCCTTTGCCCAAGCTTGAATTCTATATGAAATAGCATTAGAAATGAGTTGGGTTGGGCCTAAAGTGCTTCAGAAATCGCTGGGGGCGATTTCACCTTAGTGGGCCACGGCAGAATCGGTGCGCACGCGTACATGGCGCGCGCGTGCCCCTGAGCGCGAAGTAACATATGGCAAATTTTATATCATTTCGAAGCCCCAGATGTTAGCTTTCCAACGCAACTGGAACCGCCTCATTTCGACCTCTGTAGCTCAAGTTATGGTTGTTTGAGTGCGAAGAGGTCGGCTTGACAGCTTTACGGTTCCTTCATTTCTTCATGAGTTCTCCCACTTTGCATGCTTTTCTCCTCACTTCTTCCATCCAATACTTGCCTTATGAACATGAAATCACTCAACAAACACATCAAGGCATCGAATAGAATTAAAGTGGATTAAAATCACCAATTTAAGGGCCTAAAAAGCATGTTTTCACATTTAAGCACAATTCAAGGGAGAATTGCAAAACCATGCTATTTCATTGAATAAATGTGGAAAAAGGTGATAAAATCCCCCAAAATAAGCACAAGATAAACCACAAAATCGGGGTTTATCAAATCTCCCCACACTTAAACTAAGCATGTCCTCATGCTAAAATCAAGAAAGAAGCAAAGGGTATTAACATTTATTCAATGCAAACTAACTAAATGCAACCTATCTATATGCAATCTATCTACATGAATGCATCCACTTAGTCAAAATAAATCAATTTCTAAGAATACATATACAAACACAAGGGCTAAGGCAATAGCAATCACTCAACCCACGATTGAATTAAATTATTAAAAGGATTTTACAAACTTGCAAGAAAAAAGATGATCATGGGTGGAAACATGTAATTGAGCAATCGAACCCTCACCGGATGTGTATCCGCTCTATTCACTCAAGTGTATGGGGTTGATTCACTCAATTCTCCCCTAATCATGCTTTCCAAGATTTGTTTTTCATCTAACAATCAACAATTATTTCATGAATGCATACAAATATCATGAGGACTTTCCTATAGGTTGTAATGGGGTTAGGGTCAAGGTAGGATACATATGGTCAAGTGAGCTTGAAATTCGAATCTTTGATTAACTTAAACTTTCCACTTAACCTATGACAACCTATACAATTTTAAACAAACCTAACTACTCATTCTTCAGTTTTTCACACACTCATGCATTCTCTTTTTGATCACCACCCATATGCATTGACTTTTATTGAACTTTGAACTTTGGGGCATTTTTGTCCCCTTTTTATTGTAATTCTTTATATATATATATATATATTTTTTTTTTTCTTTTTGTTTTTCTCATTCATTTTTTTTTTCATAAAGTATTTATACAAGTACCAATGCATATGGTTTTACATTTGATTAATACATGAGTGTGTACCCAATTCCCAAAATTTTTTAACAAAAACACAAAAACACACTTTTATCTCTACCCAATGTTCCCAACTCTCCCAAAATCAAATAATGAACACTCTCACTAGTCTAAGCTAATCAAAGATCCACATTAAGGAATAATTATTGTTTTTCACTTAGGCTTGTAATGTGCTACAATTAAGAACAAATGGGTTAAGCATAGGCTCAAAATTGGTTAACAATGGAAGATAAAAGGTAGGCTTATTTGGGTAAGTGAGCTATTTGAATAATGACCTCAATCATGTAAATGCATGTATACACAAAATAATGGACATATAGAATTAAACAAATCAAAGATTACAATCATAGAAAGAGAATAATGCACACAAGAATGAAAGTAAGTGGTTATGTGATGTAACCACACAATTAAGGCTCAAAACTTACATGCTTGTGTTCTTAGCTCAAAAATCATGTTTCACAAAGTATATGATTCAAGCAAGTTCTAAAAAAAAAATTTTTTTTCAATCAATTGGGGTGTCCTATAGATAAAAGCCTTGGAAAATATCATGATTTTGACTAAGCTTAATATATACATATGCAATGCAACCAAAAATCCTAAAAGGCCTAAAGATGAAATGCAAAAGTGTTGGGATTAGAAATTTGTCACCCAAAAATGCCGAACGGTCGGACGACCTCCCCACACTTAAAAGTTTGCACCGTCCTCGGTGCACTAAATGAGCAAGGGGGTACGACGACTCTCCGAGTTGCCACCTTCAGCTGGTAGGTCAACCGGTTGCTGCGTGTTCTTTCTCCCGCTTCCATTTTTGCTTATGGTGCATCGATCATGAAAAATAAAATAAACACCATAAGATGAGAAAATACAAAAGCTAGGAAGCGTGAATTGTTGGAATGAGGTGAGTCATTAGAATTGAGTGAGTGAATTAGTGTGACATTGATGAAAAATAGGTGTGTAAGTTCTAAAATTGCGCGCGGTTTAGAACACACACACACGCTAGTATAAAAAGCTATGTCACATTTACACAAAAGGAAGCATACACTTCACTCATTCTAGTGTGCTTGAGATACTTTAAAAGACTTGTAGGTTAGGTCAACCACACAAGTAGTGAAGAGGCATGGAAGCATTCAAGCAATTAATTAAGCAATTGTGAAATTGGATAATGTATGGACATTGATTGATGTGTAGGTAGACTTAGTGAACAAAATGGTATATGAAACTCACACAACAATCAATGACACATATTGAAGTTGTTGCAACACCTAAGTGACAGAGGTGAAACACATGAATGCTATGGAGCTTAGGAAAAAGAAGATAGAAGTGAAAATCAATCACATAGCAAGCATGGTCCACAAAGCTTAGAAAGCTCAAAAATATGTCGCTAGGTAAGCTTTCGATCCAATTTCACAATTCTACAATCAATGCATGAAATAAGTGATGTGAACAAGGGTAGACCATAAACAAGCATCACCTAAAAAAATGCAATGATAATATACAATTGCCTAACAATGGATGATGAATGCATGGTGGCCAAAACATGCAATTCGAAAGAGTTAAGAAGCTTAAAGGCAATGTCACATGTACTTGGTATTCAAAAACATTAAACATGAAAAGTTCCAAACTAAGTAACCAAATATAACCTCAACAAAGAAATCCAACAATGACAATTAACAACAATGATGTTAAACTAACATCCTATCAATAAGCAGCAGTAAACAATAAACAAGATTAGTAATCCAACACTTATAATAAAAAACAAAAATTAAACTAACTAACTAACTAAAATAAATGGTGTTACATGATGTTTGGTAGTGTTGAATGATGTTTGAAGGGTGGAAAGAAAAGAGGAGAAGAGAGAAGAAGGAAAGAAATGGAAAGATGAGAAGAAAAGGTGAGTGAAACAGGGCAATCCACGCGTGCGCGTCATGTGCGCGTAAGCGTGGATTGATGAAATGGAAGCGACGCGGGCGCGTACGGCACATCTGCGCGTCGGTGGGTTATTTCGAGAGTGGCGCGTCCGCGCAAGGTACGCGTGCGCGTGCCTTTGGGCACAAAGTTGGCACACTCCAGGCACAACTCTCGGGAAAATGTATGGAGGGGTGGAAAAGTTCAATCCACGCGTATGCGTACATGGCGCGTCCGCGTGGATGGTCGAAAATGCTTGAAGCACGCCTACACGCCAGGTGCGCGCATGCGCGGGTTGGTTCTCTATTTTTCAAAAATTGTTTTCTATGTTTTTGCACCAAACCAAGCATTCCAAACCTCCAAACAGCTACCACAACATCATAGAACCTTATTTAACCTACTAGACTCCCAAACAAACTCAACTAATCAAACAAAACATGAAATCAAACTTATTTTACCAATATGTACAAAAAGGAAAAATGAAAAGATGTTACCATGGTGGGTTGTCTCCCACCTAGCACTTTTGTTTATTGTCCTTAAGTTGGACTTATGGGGAGCTCCTCATCAAGGTGGCTTGTGCTTGAATCCATCCTTGAACATCCACCAATGCTTGAACTTCCATTGTGCTTCATCATTCAAAGTTAATAACTCCAAGCTTTGATGGAGTTCTTCACAAACCATAGGCCCCCAAAGTTGATCTTCCTTGTGCAATCCGGGATCCCATACTTTGTTTTCACACCCGTCCTTGAGTTGATCATGGTGATTTTCTCCGGGTGGCAAGAGAGATGAATTCTCATAGGAGCACCAATCTATTCTCCTAGACCCATCCAATTGAGCACTAGTCCAACCCTTGCTCTTTGAAGCTTTAACCATAATGAGCCTTGATTTGCAACGCCAACCACAAAACATTTTTCTTTTACGCCACTCGAATGAAGGTGTAGATGGCAACCTAGGCAAAGGTGATTCCAAGGGTCTTGCTAAAGCATATTCAATTCCCATCCTCCTTTTTCTAAGGACTTCCACCTCTTCACAAGATCTCTTAATTTCAATCCTTTGTTCAACAATTTTATCTAAACCTTTTCCCTTACTCAAATCACAAATGGGAGGACAAAAGAGATTTACCTCCACATTGCTTTCCATCTCCTTGGGAGAAGGTTCTTCATGCTCAAAGGATTCTTCACCACTAAGACTTGATGCTTGATCTTCATCACCAAGGGGACTCAATTCTTGCTCTACCCCATCCAATTCTTCATAAGAGATATGCCTTGGAGGTTGTGCACATTCCTCCTTAGCATCAAATTCAATCATCTTGGAGGGGTTTTCTCTAATCCTAGACTCCCAATGTGGTTCCGCATCTCCTAAGTCTTCAACCACTTCTTCCTCTTCTTCAATAATCTCTACCTCCTCCTCTTGTTGCATTTCTTGCTTTAACTCCTCTTTTTCACCTTGGAGCTTCAAGTTCACTCCCTCGCTAAGCTCCTTGGTTGCTTCTCCACATTCCACAATGGAAGTGCCTTGATCGCATAGGCTTAGGCGGGATGAGACTATGTTGCTNCTCACAAGGGGATTCACCATAACCATTGGATTGGTATGCATCATAGAATGGCTCTTCTTCATAGTGCATTGGTGGAGGTTGTTGCCAAGAGGATTGATCATATGCATATGGCTCCTCCCACCCTTGGTTATCCCATCCTTGATGCACATCTTCATTGAAGTTCCCATTTTCTATAACATAGTTGTAATCACACTCATAGCCCAAGTGAGAATTCATAGTGAAAAGTGAAAATAAGAGATAAAAGCTAACAAGAAATAATGAAACAAAGTCCTAAAACTAACAAAAACTAACAAGCAATCCAAAAATCAAGCTATTCATAATATTCACATATATACAATAACCAATAACATAACACCATTGCAACTCCCCGGTAACGGCGCCATTTTGATGAACGGACTTTTGACGGTTTAGAATTCATAATTGAAGTCTCGTTGTAAAGTATAGCTTCTAAACCAAACAACAATCCTTTCATACAAAAATTTGTTTGTCATAAGTAACAAACCCCCTAAATTTATAAACCGAAGTATTGGAACCTCGGGTCGTCTCACGAAGAGTTGCAATGAAGTGGTCAATTATTGGCTATGAAGATCAAGGGGGGTTTGGTTGATAATTAGGCAAGAAAATAAACGGAAAGAAAAGTAATTCAAACAAGTAACTAAAGGAAGCAAGTAATAAAGAGAGACATTCATGGCAAGGATTGAGAATATAGGCTTTCTATCCTAGTCATGCAATGATTAATTCATCTTATTTAGTCAACTCCAACAAATAGGGAGAAAGTCAAACAAGATTAATCAATCATACCACAATAATAACAAGAATTTATCTTATTACGTCATCTCCAACATTAGAAGAGGTATCATTAAATTTATAAACCGAAGTATTGGAACCTCGGGTCATCTCACGAAGAGTTGCAATGAAGTGGTCAATTATTGGCTATGAAGATCAAGGGGGGTTTGGTTAATAATTAGGCAAGAAAATAAATGGAAAGAAAAGTAATTCAAACAAGTAACTAAAGGAAGCAAGTAATAAAGAGAGACATTCATGGAAAGGATTGAGAATATAGGCTTTCTATCCTAGTCATGCAATGATTAATTCATCTTATTTAGTCAACTCCAACAAATAGGGAGAAAGTCAAACAAGATTAATCAATCATACCACAATAATAACAAGAATTTATCTTATTACGTCATCTCCAACATTAGAAGAGGTATCATATTATCTTCCATGAGAGAAAGTCTAATAAGACTAGCTAACCTCAATCCAAAAGTCCTAATCAACTCACTAATTTAATTAGCAAAAGACTAGCGTCAATGGAAACAATATTCCAAAAGTCCTAATCAACTCACTAATTAAATTAGCAAAAGATTAGGGTCAATGGAAACAATACTAGCTAACAACTCTAGATCACCAACATGAGTTGGGTTTTCATGACTCAAGATTACCTAATTACTCTTTCCAAGCCAAGAATGCTCAAAATCTACTCTAACATCCTTCCAAGCATTTTGTCAAACACTTGGAAGGCATAAAAAGAAAGCATAGTAAAATTGCAAGGAATATAAATCTACACTACTCAATTGCAAGGAAACAAGATCAACAACTCAAATCAACAATTGAAAGAACATCGAATATTAAATTGCATTAAAAGTAAATCAAATCCAACAAGAGCATCCATAAACATAAAAGAGAAATTAACATTACAAATCATAAGAATGAAAGAGTAGAAGTAAGAAATCATAAAAGGAACAAGATGAAAACATGTAATTAAACCTAGATCTAAGATGGAAATTATCCTAACCTAATTCTAGAGAGAAAATGGAGCTTCTCTCTCTAGAAACTAACCTACATGATGCTAATGCTACAAACAATTGCTCCCCCTTTGCCCAAGCTTGAATTCTGTATGAAATAGCATTAGAAATGAGTTGGGTTGGGCCTAAAGTGCTTCAGAAATCACTGGGGGCGATTTCACCTTAGTGGGCCACGGCAGAATCGGTGCGCACGCGTACATGGCGCGCGCGCCCCTGAGCGCGAAGTAACATATGGCAAATTTTATATCATTTCGAAGCTCCGGATGTTAGCTTTCCAACGCAACTAGAACCGCCTCATTTCGACCTCTGTAGCTCAAGTTATGGTCGTTTGAGTGCGAAGAGGTCGGCTTGACAGCTTTACGGTTCCTTCATTTCTTCATGAGTTCTCCCACTTTGCATGCTTTTCTCCTCACTTCTTCCATCCAATACTTGTCTTATGAACATGAAATCACTCAACAAACACATCAAGGCATCGAATGGAATTAAAGTGGATTAAAATCACCAATTTAAGGGCCTAAAAAACATGTTTTCACATTTAAGCACAATTCAAGGGAGAATTGCAAAACCATGCTATTTCATTGAATAAATGTGGAAAAAGGTGGTAAAATCCCCCAAAATAAGCACAAAATAAACCACAAAATTGGGGTTTATCAAATCCAGATATCAATCACTCATGTTATCATCCTCATCATCACTAAAGCCTATTCCAAGCTCGTCTTCCGCATGAATAGACAAGGTTGAAGGAAGTGGGACATTCAAACTTATATAAAGCGTGAAGTTTCTTTTCAGTAGAACCGATTCTTTTCTACTAAGCTTTTAGTTGATGTCTTTGATGATCTTTTAACTTGTGTTCAGCATCATTCAACTTAACCTTTTGCTCTTCATTGATCATTTCTTGCTCCTTTGCCTTTTCTTTCCACATGTAAAATTCTTTCTCAATATTAAAAGCATCTTTGGATGTCTCTGAATAATCTTTGGAACCCAACTTTGAAGAGAGATCTAAACCAAAAGCAGCTTTCTTTCTCCTTTGCCACAACTTCGTTTTAAATAGTATAATCATTTGGAATACCCATGCCTTCCTTAGAATACTCAGTTACTGTATAGTATTTTGACATGTTCCACCTGAACTAATCAATCTGGTTTGCATATAGAGTTGACAAAAATAATTTGTACTTCACTTATCTCGAATTATGAAATTGCAAAAGAGATGAAAAAGTAGTAATGGTCATCCACATGTCATAGCAAGAAGAACATAGGAAGTATTTCCATGATATTTTTTAGTACAATAAAAGCAAGTTTTAGATAAAGCTACAAATGAGTTGATACATAATCTTACTAAAGATTTACTATTAATGTGGACATGTCCACCAACTCAGGTTTAACAAAGTTTATCTATTCTCTCTTGTTTTCTTCTCATTAATTTCTTTGAAAAGTGATATAATCCATTTCTATGAAAAAAAAAATTATGTGTGACTTTTAATTAAGCCTTGCTTTGGTGTTCTTTTCACACATATAGAAAAGCAAAAATTACTTATACAACATGAGAGTTCTATATTAAATGGTTGAATGGACTTGTTAGAAATGATTACACATATTGAATAATAATTTTCAAAAAGTTGACACACCCAAAATTAGACATCAGGTACTTATCATCCGAAAGCTTGTTGACATTGTACACCTCATCGACAATATTTATATTCTTGTCTGTAATATTTAATTTGAATAAGAACCTTTTACCAATTATGTTCTCCAAGTATTTAGGGTATGAGCCTCTTTTTTCCCACTTCTTTACAGGCTTATTAGGGATTTTTGTCATTGAAACATATATAGTTTACCTATCTAATTGAAATTTTAAATTATTAAAACTTGGCTTATACATATTTCCTTTACTTTTTCAGCAGCCATTTCCACCATCTGTTCTGCTTCTTTGTTTCACACAAGTAGTTTGATACAAATAGTTCTATTATTGACAATTACTTGTATCCTATACATGCATAAACATCTCAATAGAATCTAACCTCTAACAATATAATAATACTACATGCAGCTATACTCAAAATGTCACATTCATAATATTAATAACAGGTTAATAAAAATAATAATAGCTCTTTTAACGACCAACCTCAATATAGTCTTGAAGTCTACACACCTACAATAGTCACACAAATACCTATCTTTACTCTTTACAACCTTCTTCGGACATGTTTTATACGACCTATAAGACCATTTATCTTTACCAACCTTAAGAGACACAATATTCCCAACAAATCAATAGGAGATTTCCTAACAAATTGCTTCCAAATTAGTTAAAATATATTTAGGATCTAAGAAATTATATAACAACCTCACCTGAGTCATATTAAGAACCTTCTTTATAATGTTCATTGGAACAATGTCTACATTGATCTCATTTGAGGTAGAGTATTGCGGTGGGATCTCAAGTTGAGTAATTTGTTGTGAACAAGACACAACATTCATTGCCAATTTGTGCACACAATAAAATATTCCTATAAGTTCATTGTCCTTTTAAAATCTGATTTTAAAATTCAGTACACCTTCAAATGATAATGTCGGCTACATCACACACACCTTTTCTTGAAGTTAGTAACGTCAAGGAGATTTGGATTGAAGCAAACTTTCGAGATGTAAGAACCACGAATTAAATTAATCAATTAATTAACGTAGAATAATAATAATTTAATTGTCCGAAATAGGTCCTAAATTTTAGAATATTAATTAGGAAATATAAATATTATATTTGTACTCAGCAGATTTTTCTGAGTTGGAAAATGTACTTTTTGCGAAAAATCACGTAAGACTGCGAACCGGCAGATAAACCGGTCAAACCGGTTTAAGTCTGCCTGATACTGTGTAAGAGCAATAAAAATAGTAGAAAAACTTAGGAAAATAATTAAAGTTAAAAATCGGGCACTAATTTTAAAGGTTTGGCCCGAAATTAAGCCAAACGGACCAAAAATGCTAGCGGGTTGGACCGGGCCCAAGTTGGGCCCAATCCCAACATATAAATACACTCAAATGAACCCATTTCAGCCACATTCATCCTCATAATATAAACACAACAGCAGCTGAAGTGAGGAGAGAGGTGAGAGCTTTCCACCATTGTCACTATTCACTCCTCTCTTCCAGTGACCATAACTCGAGCTATGGTGCTCCGATTCGCGTGCCGTCAGCGGCTACGTGAAACTCTCTCCAATTCCGTCATTTTTAGCTAGGTATTATGGTAAGCTTTTCACTCATATCTGTCCAGTTTACTGCCCTAAGAATTTCAAAAATTTAGATTTTGGTTTTGAGTGAATTTTTGTGTTTTGATTGATTAGGTGATCTCTAAGTTTGGGCTATTGGTAGTTTGTGCCCTAAACACCATTGAAAAAGGTAAGGAAACTCTTTACCTTATGAATTTGTGTATTTAGAAACCCTAGGTATTGATTTATGGTAATTTATATGGTTTTAGTTAAGTTCTTGCATTTGTTGGAGTTTATTTGAAGCTTTGAAGGTGAGATTGGTGGTTGGTTGGTGATTGAAAGCTTGTTTGGACTCAAAGTGGTGTTTTGTGCATATTAGTTTCGGTTTTATTTATGTAATATATAATATTTCTGGACACTTAGGCTAGTAGACCTTTCGGTTGGTAATGAATGTTGATATATGATGATTTTGATGAAAGTATGATTTTGATGAATGTTGAAGTTAATTTATGATGTGGGATTGAAAACAATGAATTTGGATATTGATAATGATTTATGAAGTGTATTGATGTAGATAAATAATGAGAATAATAAAATGATGCTTTGAGTTGTAATAATTAAGAATTGGAGGCTTGAAAGTAGGAATTTTGGATGGAAATGGGTGAAATTGTATATTAATAGGTTAAGAAATAATTTGAGAGTATATGCATATGGTTTAGGTACATTAGGACTCTTTTGAAAGTGGAATAAGTAATTTTGGATTGAAAGTTTGGTAAAATTGAGGTTTAGGAATTTTTGGTAAAAAATGGATTTTTGGCTAAATTCGACGGATCATATCTTGAGCTACGGTTTTTGAAATTGAATGATTTTTATATCAAATTAAAGATAATTCAGAAAAGGCTTTAAAATCATTTAAATTTTTTGGAAATCCGAATTTTGTAAAAAAAGATATGATCATTGAAAGTTGGTGTCTAAAATCTGAATTCTGTGAATGCTGCAGAATTTGTGATTTCTAGTTTGTGTGCACACGCACACCCTGTGAATTTTTGAAACTGTGCGTACACACAATCTTGTGCGCATGCACACGTGGGGATATGGCTATTAATGGGAGCGCTAGCACGCTCTGTGCGCACACACAACCAATGAAGCTTTGCAAGCTGTGCGCACACACAGCCTTGTGTGTACGTATACATTGGAAGGTGTATTCTAATGAGGGCGTTCGCACGCCTTATGTGAGCGAACGGAATTGGAAAATTTTACTCCTGTGCGTACACACACCTCTATGCGTACGCAGACATCTTAAAAATCCTCCTCGGCGTGCGCATGCACACCCCTCTGCGTACGCACATGCCCTGTTTTTCAACTAAAATCTTGTTTTTAACTGTTTCACCTTCCCAACAAGCTTGTAAACTTCTGTGACACCTATTTAAGACTTTTTGTCTTGTTTTTGGATGTTAAAACATAGAGAATGTCTTGGGTAGAATTATTTGGTATTTCCTTGAAAAGTTAGAGAACGGAGGTTTAGGTTTTTGGTGTGCTGTGGATGGGTTTGGTTGAGTAAGAAGGAAGAATAGTATATTGGTGATTAATGATAAGGGATTGTGAAAGTGGTGAACTGATGAGTTCGGAATGGAATTTAGGAATTGGCAGTGGTTGAGGTAAGTCTGGGACTCGGAATGGAATGATGGATCCATGATATATTGAAAAATGATTTCTGAAAACCATTGAATCACTGTTTTATGCTGAGATTGTTGAGATGCTATGCGCCTGGCAGGGACGGTTTGGTTGGATCCCGCCTGTCGAGGTAGCGGTGGCGGCATAAGGGCGGTGGTTCGTCCCGCTTACATTAAGATGTGAGGTCCGTGGCAATAGTATCCCACTCGCATCCCTTCGGATCACTAGAGTGTATAGGCACAAAATCCTGGACGGTGTTCCGAGCACCATATCTCGGGGGTTCCCATTATGATTCCGAAGGGCAACATCTCTATGGAGATGTGTGGAGTTGGCAGTTGAACCAACAATGTGATATCACAGCCAATAGGCAGACATTCATCATGTGCATTTTCTATGTGGTTGCTTGCTTTGTCTACTTTCATACTATGCCTACTTGTATAACATGCCTAATTGCTTCTTGATTTACTTGCTATACTTGATTATTTATTGTGTATTACTTGTATAAATTATTTCTGCTTTCTACTGGGATTGAGGAGGCTCGGTAGGCGGTGGTGATAGGATCGCATGGCGGTTAGGCTGGTGAAGGCTGTGGGACAGCGGTGATCTAATAGTTAGAAATGCCTTAAGTTAGTTTACCCCCCTTTTTATAAAGGTTTTAAAGTTATGGTTTTAATTTTAGTATGCATTAAGTTGAATCTTATGACGGATATGAAGCTCTAGGATCGCCTCTGGCGTCCCGGGGTCTTATATCTTACATTACTGGGCACTGTTACCATACTGAGAACCTCCGATTCTCATTCCATACTTTGTTGTTATTTTTCAGATGCAGGTCGCAACCCACCTCGGTGAGTTGCTTTGATGGTGACAGAGCGGAGGATTCTTTACCATATTTTGCCTTAGAGGCTTACTTTTTGAGTGATATTTTGTATAAGTTGTTTTATTTTCAAAACTCTGTATGTCAGTAGTTAACTAGTCGACCTAAACTCAGCGGGCTGTGGCTAATATCTTATGATTATTCCTTCTATATATATTTATGTATAAGCCTTAGGATTGTCGTAACCTTTGATTAACCTTTGCTTTATGGAATGAGGTAAGGCTTAGGGTAATTAGGGTGTTACATTTAGTGGTATCAGAGTGGTTCGTCCTCGTGAGACTGAGGGATGGACCGATTGTGCTTTATTGCATACTCTGGGTTATTTTTTTCTTTTATGCTATTTAGGTTATCTACTTGATATTTCATAACATGCTTGTTGGTGAGTGCCTTTTTGGGATAATTGAAGCACTAGACTTTTGATATTGAGACTGATCACCTTGATATCGACTGTTTGGTGTAGACAGGACCCCTAATGGCTACTCACGGACGAGGTCGTACTCGTACTCGATGAGAGAATGAGAGTAACCCATCGACGGACAATCCGGCTAAACTTATGGTGGCGTTGGCTAACCTAGCTAACACGATTCAAGTGAGCACTGTGATGACTACTCATGCTATGCGGCGAACAAGGCAATCAGCCAAAAACAAAAATGTAGAAGGTGCTAAGGACAACTTAGGTGGTGTTCCGAGGACTCTAGCTGCTTTTCTGAAAGTTGACCCACTGATTTTCAATGGATCGACAAATCCTGTTGAAGCAGACAATTGGTTCAAAGCTGTGGAGTGTGCCTTACAGACTCAACATGTCCCGAATAATCAGTTCGTGGAATATGCGGCTTATCAACTCGTAGGAAAAGCTCAACATTGGTGGCAAGGAGAGTGTCAATTTCTGCAACTATAGAATATGGATATTCCATGGGAGCTGTTTTGGACTGTTTTCAACAAGAAGTATTTTCCTGAGTCAGTGAGGGAGGCCAAAGAGTTAGAGCTTATACAGCTGAAGCAAGGTTCAATACCTGTGGCCAGTGTATGAGTAAGTTTGAAGAGCTCTGTAGGTTTTTAAGGGTATGTCGAGGAGCCCCTGAGTCCTATGAGGGTTGAAAGTGTGAAAAGTAGCAAGTAGGGCTGAGGGAAGATATCATGCGCGTTGTGGCTCCATTTGAGATTAAGAGATTCTCGAAATTGGTGAACGAGACAAGATTCATGGAGGATTGCATTGAGAAGATAACTTTGACAAGAGATACTCGCGAGGGTACCAATAGCAAAGGCCGTAGAAAGTACTTTCCACCAAGAGGCCAGATCTTAAAAAGGGATGGACATGCCACTCAGCATTGACGCGGCGGAAAATTGCCAATTAAGAATTTATAGTGAAAACAGCGTTCCAAGTATAGTTCTCAACCGACAAAAATTCTGCTTATCAATTTAAAAGGGGTTGTCACAAATTTAGAATAAAAATACTGGGAGTAGAATTCCCAGGTCGTCTCCCAATGAGTTGACAAAAGAGTGCTATTTTATTGATCAGGAATATTCCGAGAAATTTTAAGGGTTGGAGAACAGAAAAATAAATGATTATAAATTAAAGCAATAAAAATTAATGAGAGAATTTATATAATTAAAATTAAAAGTCTTGACCGGGAGAAGATTAATCAGAAGTTCTATCCTTGTTGGATTTTCTTAAGTATAATAGTAAGAGATTATTGTTTTTACTTAGTTAACCTTTACCGAATAAAGGAAAGTCAAGTAATTGAGCTAACTCTTATTCACAAGTCCTAATCCTCTCCTATAGAAGGATTAGCGTTAGTGACTAGAGAGTTAGCCAACAACTTCCAATTAAAATTGACAGTTGAGTATTCCAACTCAAGGGTCTCTTTTTAATTAACTCCCAAGTCAAGTTGGGAGTCTACTCCATTGACATGAATACCATTCTTATAGACATATAAAGGGAAAAAAAGAAGACATAATAATTCGAGTAAAGTAATAACAGAAAATTAATTAAAGGTAAAAAATAATTCTTTGCATTAATAAATTTCAAAACCATAAACATCCTTATCTGAACAGGGTTAATGGGCAATTAAAAGAGTAAAGGAATAGGAAAACAAACTAGAATGATAAAAACTTCAACGGAGGTAGTAACTCTTCTCAATATCCAAATCAAAAGCATAAAATCCTAAAAACTATAAATGTGAAGGAAACCTAGAGGAGGTAGTGTTTTCTCTCTCAGATTCCCAACTAAAACTAAAAACTATGCAAATGAGAATGTGTGTTGAGTCTCTTCTTGTCCCCTGTCTCTAGTCTGTGTTTCTGGGCCAAAAACTGGGTCTAAACTCAGCCCAAAATTGCCCCCAGCGTCTTCTGAGATTTCTGCACGTGGTGCACGTCACGCGTACGCGTCAGTCACGCGTACGTGTCGATGGTATTCTTTGCGTGTCACCCGTACGCATCAAGTACGCGCCCGCGTCGTTGTGCAATCTCGCTTATCACGCGTACGCGTCAGGTACGCGCACGCGTCGCTGTGAAAATCTTCAGTCGCGTGCGCGTCGATGCTCGCTGGTTATCTCTTTTATTTCTTGTGCTCCTTCCATTTTTGCAAGCTTCCTCTCTATCCTCTAAGCCATTCCTGCCCTATATAGCCTGAAAACACTTAACGCACGGATCACAGCATCGAATGGTATAAAAGGGAATTAAAATACACAATTTAAAGGTTTAGGAAGCAAGTTTTCAATCATAGAAAAAGATTGAGAAGGAATTGTAAAATCATGCAAATTGTATGAATAAGTGTGCAAAGACTTGATAGAAACTACTTAAATTAGCACAAGATAAACTATAAATTAATGGTTTATCAAGCATCTTCAAGGTCAAGGAAATTTCAGAAGGAACAATAATGCCTAGTTTCACCGGGTAAAAGGAAATGGTTGATGCTACACTTGTGGACTGTTTGGACACATTGCCAGGGATTGCCATCGTGGGAAAAAACCAGTATGCGAGTCAAAACTAACAGTAAATCCATGTATTTGCTGTGAACACCATATGTGGGAGCCTGAGAAAAGAGGTAGGTGTATAACTGGTTATAAAACTTTAGCTGCATTGTGTGATATTGGAACACTGCGTTTACTTATAGCTTGTGATGGAGAGAAAGGTTTGAGGATAAAGGTGTCAAACTTAGTATTAATTTTTGGACCAAGCTCACTTGTGTCGTGTGAAGTATTGCCACTAGAGCCGATAGAACTTAGGGACGTTTCTAGTTGACGTAGGCGAATCATTAAATCCTTAAACACTAACGAGTCAGAGTAACGCCGCGGAAGCACGGTGATCTTAATGACGGTGTGAGGTTTTATACAAATGAAAGGACTAATATATCCTTGTGAACTGACCTATCTTTCCCCTTGTAAATTGCATTAGAGCTCTTTATTTAGAAATCCTTCTTCGTGAGTAAATTAAACTTTGCCTAATCTTATTCCTTGTTTGCACATATTCTCGTGCAAACCTTATATTCCTTTATGTGAGACTGAACGTGTACTGTTGAGGTAAACCGCCTTTATTTAAGGGCTTGTAATATCCTCTTGAAATCAGTACAGACGTATTTTGATCCAATCTGCTTTATTGTATCCTCTAAAGATTCTTAAATTGCAATTCCATTTTGAGATGCACTCTAATTCTCTTTCTGGTGCATTTTCTAAATTCCTACAACCCTATCTGATCCCAAAACAACGCATCTTTTCAACTTCTTACGGATACCCTTCAAAATTGTTTGCTTTCTTTTGAGCTTAATATTTCTCCGGATAGCTTGAGCTCATTTCGATATCGCATACAATCTTTAAACGCAACCATTGATACGTTAGTTTCTTAGGACACGAATTATAAATCCGAAGGACGAAACTTGCGAGCGTGCGATATCGCGAGGAGTTGTGAAGCTTTACGTTTGCAAATGATGTTACCTATAATTAAATTGACACACAAGGAGGCCCCGTTGGTACAAACGTCAAACTGTGGAGAAACTTCTCAAAGATTTTAAAGAAAGATTAATTACGGAGCTACTGTTTATGTTGCCAGAACCCCATGAACCAGTTGGGATCTATGATGATACTTCGTTGGAAATCTTGGAGTGCGTTCCGGTGGAACATTAGGATGTTGTGGGTTAGGCATCACGATAATTGAGGTCGTAACGAAGTAAACTCTCTGACTCACGATTTGGAGCCTGCTGCGTTTGTGCTCGAGTTGAAAATGTGGAGTAAGGAGGAACTACCACATGGAGATGGATGTAATTACTAAAAGATTACGATCTTGAGATAAGTTGTTACCCAGGAATTTTCGCACTTGACTTGGTTTCTCCCTGTAGATAGGGTGGTTAAGGTAACATCCGGTACATGATGAATTATTGAGTGTAGAGGTAGGTAAAGAAGAAGAAAAATAAGTGAGAATAAATTCTAGGCTTGAATTTTTTGCTGAGTTTAACATTTGATTTAGTTATGATAACTGAAAACTCATAGGTTGTTTAGTATGTCAAGTTGTAGCGTTGCACTTAATGTAAAGATGAACAACCGGAATAGATACCCTAGTTGTTGTTGAGGTTCTAGGTAATAGGTAATATAATTATAGAGATTGAGGATTTAATGAGACCTTGAATGAGGCATAGAGATGCTATAAGGCACTAACTTATGACATAGTCTTAGGATGAGAATAAATACTATTTAGGTCAAGTTGAGAAAATTTAGAAGTAAGTCTTGGTTTTGTAATCCGATGAATGATGTATGACTTCATTGAATATTTGGACTAGTTAGTTAATTAGTGGCTAAAAATCAGAGTGGTATAGTAGAAGCTTGTGGAATGCAATAGCGCATGATAGTTGTGAGTAGAGGTAATAGGAATATGACTAAACCTATCTTAGGCTTGAATACTTGAAGAGTTAGTGGGATAATGTAAGTAAAGGTTTTCTAAAAACTAAGTTTGATTGTGGCAGTAAGATTAGCATGAGTTGGGATAAGCTGTGAAGATGAGGGTAGTGAATAAATTAGAATTGGGTGATAACTGAATGCAATTGTCTTATCGGGAAGATAGGGATTGCGATATTGAATCATGAAGACTTTGGGTTTAGGATTGAGATGGGAAATGATTTATTTGAGAAGCGGACTTGGAACATATTGAGTTGAAAGGCCAATGTAGTATGGAAGTTGAGTTGAAGGAATCTAAGAGTAAAAGGGATGAGTACAGCATAGGCTTGAATTCGGTTAAAATATGGCACTATAAATAGGAATGAAGGATGTAAATAGGAATTTGAGCTGACGTGGAGGAATGAAACGATAAATGGTGAGAGGTAGGTTTAAGTTGAGGGAACATTTAAGGATGATGATGAATAAGCCAAATTTTGAAGACAAAATTTCTTATTTTGTGGGAAGAATGTAAGAACTGCAAATTAAATTAACCGATTAATTAATGTAAAATAATAATAATTTAATTGTCCGGAATATGTCCTAAATTTTAGAATATTAATTAGGAAATATAAATATTATATTTGGACTCAGCAGATTTTTCTGAGTTGGAAAATGTACTTTTTGCGAAAAACCAAGCAAGACCGCAAACCGGCAAATAAATCGGTCGAACCGGTTTAAGTCTGCTCGGTACTATGTAAGAGCAGTAAAAACAGTAGAAAAACTTAGGAAAATAATTAAAGTTAAAAACCGAGCACTAATTTTAAAGGTTTGGCCCGAAATTGGGCCAAACAGGCCAAAAATGCTAATGGGTTAGACCGGGCCCAAGTAGGGCCCAGGCCCAACATAAAAATACACTCAAATGAACCCATCTCAGCCACATTCATCCTCATAACATAAACACAACAGCAGCTGAAGTGAGGAGAGAGGTGAGAGCTTTCCAACATTGTCAATATTCACTCCTCTCTTCCGGTGACCATAACTCAAGCTACGGTGCTCCAATTCGCGTGCCGTCAGCAGCTACGTGAAGCTCTCGCCAAGTCCGTCATTTCTACCTAAGTATTGGGGTAAGAGTTTCACTCATCTCTATCTAGTTTACTGCCCTAAGAATTTCGAAAATTTGGGTTTTGATTTTGAGTGAATTTTTGTGTTTTGATTGATTAGGTGGTCTCCAAGGTTGGGCTATTAGTAGTTTGTGCCCCCAAACACCATCAAAAAAGGTAAGGAACTCTTTACCTTGTGAATTTGTGTATTTAGAAATCCTAGGTATTGATTTATGGTAATTTATATGGTTTTAGTTAAGTTCTTGCACTTGTTGGAGTTGATTTGAAGCTTTGAAGGTGAGATTGGTAGTTGGTTGGTGATTGAAAGCTTGTTTGGACTCAAAGTGGTGTTTTGTGCATATTGAGAATCGGCCAAGGCATAGTTTTAGTTTTCTCTATGTAATATATAATATTTCTGGACACTTAGCCTAGTAGACCTTAGGATAAGATTGAATTGGTTGGTAATGAATGTTGATATGTGATGATTTTGATGAATGTTGAAGTTAATTTATGCTGTGGGATTGAAAATAATGAATTTGGATATTGATAAAGATTTATGAAGTGTATTGATTTTGATAAATAATGAGAATAATAAAATGATGATTTGAGTTGTAATAATTGAGAATTAGAGGCTTGAAAGTGGGAATTTTGGATGAAAATGGGTGAAATTGTATATTAATAGGTTGAGGAATGATTTGAGAGTATATGCATATGGTTTAGGTACATTAGGACTCTTTTGAAAGTGGAATAAGTAATTTTGGATTGAAAGTTTGGTAAAATTGAGGTTTAGAAATTTTTGGTAAAAAATGGATTTTTGGCTAAATTCGACGGATCATATCTTGAGCTACGGTTTTTGAAATTGAATGATTTTTATATCAAATTAAAGATAATTCAAAAAGCTTTAAAATCGTTTAAATTTTGTGGAAATCCGAATTTTGTAGAAAAGGATATGATCGTTGAAAGTTGGTGTTTAAAATCTGAATTCTGTGAATGCTGCAGAATTTGTGATTTCTAGTTTGTGTGCGCATCCACAGCCCTGTGCGCATGCACACCCTGTGAATTTTTGAAACTGTGCGCATGCACAACCTTGTGCGTACGTACCCAATGGGATATGGCTACTGCTGGGAGCGCTAGCACGCTCTGTGCGCACACACAGCCTTATGCGTACGCACACGTTGGAAGGTGTATTTTGCTAAGGGCGTTCGCACGCCTTGTGCGAACGAACAGAATCGGAAAATTTTACTCCTGTGCATATACACACCTCTATGCGTACGCACACATCTTAAAAATTCTCCTGGGAGTGCGCACGCACACCCCTGTGCGTACACACATGCCCTATTTTTCAACTAAAATCTTGTTTTTAACTGTTTCACCTTCCCAACAAGCTTGTAAACTTCTGTGACACCTATTTAAGACTTTTTGGCTTATTTTTGGATGTTAAAATATAGAGAAGGTCTTGGGTGGAATTATTTGGTATTTCCTTGAAAAGTTAGAGAAGGGAGGTTTAGGTTATTGGTGTGCTGTGGATGGGTTTGGTTGAGTGAGAAGGAAGAATAGTATATTTGTGATTAATGATAAGGGATTGTGAAAGTGGTGAACTGATGAGTTCGGAATGAAATTTAGGAATTGGCAGTGGTTGAGGTGAGTATGGGACTCGGAATGGAATGATGGATCCATGATATATTGAAAAATAATTTCTGAAAACCACTGAATCACTGTTTTATACTGAGATTGTTGAGACGCTATGTGCCTCGTAGGAAGGGTTTGGTTGGATCCTGCCTGTCGAGGTAGCGGCGGCGGCATAAGGGCGGTGGTTCGTCCCGCTTACATTGAGATGTAAGGTCCGTGGCAATAGTATCCCGCTCGCATCCCTTCGGATTACTAGATTGTGCAGGCACAAAATATTGAACGGTATTTCGAGCACCATATCTCGAGGGTTCCCATTATGATTCCAAAGGGCGACATCTCCATGGAGATGTGTCGGGTTAGCAGTTGAACCGACAATGTGATATCACAGCCAATATGGCAGACATTCATCATGTGCATTTTCTATGTGGTTGCTTGCTTTGTCTACTTTCATACTATGCCTACTTGTATAACATGCCTAATTGCTTCTTGATTTGCTTGCTATACTTGATTATTTCTTGTGTATTACTTGTATGTAATTATTTGTGCTTTCTACTAGGATTGAAGAGGCTTGGTAGGCGGTGGCGATGGGATCGCATGGCGGTTAGGCTGGTGAAGGCTGTGGGACAACGGTGATCTAATAGTTAGAAATCCCTTAAGTTAGTTTACCCCCTTTTATTAAGGTTTTAAAGTTATGGTTTTAATTTTAGTATGCTTTAAGTTGAATCTTATGACGGATATGAAGCTCTAGGATCGTCTCTGTCATTCCGGGATCTTATATCTTACATTACTGGGCACTGTTACCATACTGAGAACCTCCGGTTCTCATTCCATACTTTGTTGTTGTTTTTCAGATGCAGGTCGCAACCCACCTCAGTGAGTTACTTTGATGGTGACAGAGCGAAGGATTCTTTACCATATTTTGGTAGTCTATGGATTTATTTTTATTAGTACTCTCACTCTTGTATTTATTTGCTTTAGAGGCTTACTTTACGAGAGATATTTTGTATAAGTTGTTTTATTTTTAAAACTCTGTATGTCAGTAGTTAACTAGTCGACCTAAACTCCGCGGGCTGTGGCTAATATCTTATGATTATTATACTCTTATATAACTACATATATCTTGTTATGTATCTTTACGCTCATAGCTTCGTATGAACGTTTGCACTTGTAATTCCGTATTTGAGCTTATTTTTTTCATCGGGCTTCTAGAATTATTATTCCTTCTATATATATTTATGTATAAGCCTTAGAATTGTCGTAACCTTTGATTAACCTTTGCTTTACGGCATGAGTTAAGGCTCAGGATAATTAGAATGTTACACGAGACATAATAAGTACTTTGAATATTGAGGGAATTTAAGTAGATGTTGGACTTAAAAAGTTGAACCACCAATATAAAAAGTGGGTATCATCTCATTCAAAGTGTGAAAGCACTTGGTCAACTAATTTCCCAAATAATGCACACTTGATTTTATGATTTATGGGACACAAAATAATACTACTATTCTAAGACTAATTTTGAGATGTAATACCCCTTTTGAGATTGAGATAAAAGTTACAAAAGTAAAACAAAATTTATAATTAAAACAAAGCAAACTACTAAACATTACACTAGGTTTTCCAACTGCAGCACAATATGCTTGCTTTCGTGACTCGTGCATGTAATCATTCCCCTAACCTATTCCTTTCCCACAATCTCTCTTATGTAATCTACATTTCAAAATAGTTTGGTTAAAATTGCTACCTTGATCAAATAATATCATTCAAATAGAATAATATCAAAACTCTCTCAATTTAACTTACCAAACAATAAATTTCCATAAGTGGCATCATTAAGAAACCTCAGCCAGGGAGGACAGACAAACGACAGCGATGAGATGTAACGCAGATGTAAAGGGTTCTGATTTTTGCTAGTTTTTCTGGTAATCTAAATCTCTGACTTCTTTTAGTCTAGGGTTTCTAATTTTCTATTTCAGTTATAATCTTTGTTTTGTTTTTGTTTGATTTTGCTAAAATAATATAGTTTGTGTGTGATTGGCTTGCTCATCAGTAATTGACTTGATTAAGAACTTAATTAAAAGCTATTGTTACTTATTTTTCTTCGAATAATTGCCGCATTGTTCCTCAATTGAGAAATTTTTTATGATAATGGCTGTTACACTATGTTTCTAAGGAGAAAGGGGCCAGAATTGCATATAGTCATATAGATATCTTTGTAATTGACTTCTTTATTTAGAGAGACTTTTAAAATTAGCATTTTGTGTTAAGATTAGCACTAAAATTAATTAATAAATTTGATCTACAAGTTATGTGCTGACCGACTAAATGGAATTTTATTTGGAGAGCAAACCAACCTGATTGCTACCTTCCTATGTTAGCATAGAGGATTCACTAAATAGGAAAGGAAGAGAAGAAGGGTGTATCCAGAACATCTACCAGAGTTTCATTGACTAGTCAATTGTACATTATTTAATTGTGGTGAAAGTTGTAATCCAGTGAATTGTACACTAATGCTAAATGGAATTGTATATTTACTTCCTGCATTTCATCCGAAAACAAACTAATGGATCTGTGTATGTTAGACTTCTATTTATACAAATTCTAAAAGTTTTTGTGCTATTGCAATATGTTTAGTTCGAACTCCTAAAGCTTGAAACTGAAACTTTTGGAGGGTTGGAACTAATGGAATTGTCAATTCTATATCTATATATGCCGTAACACTTTCTAATTTTTATGACACTTGTCTTCGAGTCTAAGTGCCAACAAAGAGGCTTTTGAAAGGGGATGAGAATTATAATTGTGTTCTTAAATATTTTCAGATTTAAATTACACATCAAAAATATGGCTTTCCCTAATTGAAGCGAAGACAAATAATATAGATGATATATTTGTATATATTTAATCTTTTTTCTCTTTCATTGCACTAAGTGTAATCTTGGTAGCAAGTTGTCTTTGCATTATCTTTATGTTTGGATGCTTTATGTTAAATAAATATATACTTCTATATATGTCTATTTTTGCGTGAAAAACTAAGAGAAAAGAATTTATGTTTTTGAGTAATTTGTAACTTTTAGCGAGTTAAACCTAAAATGGTACTTGATATTGGTGTCGTGCACTAAAATCGTCCCTGAGATTCCAATTGCACTAATTACGTTTCTGAGATTGAAAAAAATGCACCATATTAGTCCCTGACTTATTTTTTATTAACGACGTGATGACATGGCATGATGATGTAGACTGTAAGTGACACGTGTCACTTCATGATTTGGCCACGTGTAATGGTTTGATGATGTGGTGACCAGTGACACGTGGCATGCTGACGTGGATGGTTGTGTCACGTGTCACAGTGTTATTTGGCCACGTGTCGCAACAGTATTCGTCCACGTGTCATCCATTATGTCATCGTTGTATATGCACCAAATTAGTCCCTCACTTTGCATTAAGTGACTCATTTTAGTCCCTGAAATTGAATGTCGTGCACCAAACTAGTCCTTTCACCATTTTTTCTTCTTTTTTTTTTAATTTAAAATTTTAATATCTTGGATACACTAATTTCAATTCTATTTTTTCATATATCGTTTAAATACAAGTGCTTTCATAAAAATTTTTAAGATTTTAGTTTTAATTATATATTTTTTTAATAATTTAACATTGGTAAATTTTGTAATATATAAGTATTTTATTATAAAAAAATAATTATATGATTGATTAGACACATTTTTTTTCATAAAAAAAATATGTGTTTTTAACAATAAATTAATAATTAAAATAAATATTTTTTTTCTTATGAAATACACGTTTTCGTTATATGTAAATGAGATAGATTGAAGGCACTTCAAGTATCATCACTACCATCTTTGACCTCTGCAGTCTAGACAAAAGAGGTCGGAGATGGTAATGAGGGAAACTTGAAATGCCTTCACGTCAACTCCAAGGCGGCGGTTATTAGGAATATCCGCAAGAAAAAAATATTTTATAAAAGTACTAAAAGATGTTGGAGATGGTAGTGAAAGTACTTGAAAAGCCTTCACGTCAACTCTAAGTCGGCGGTTAGGGTATTCGCAAGAGAAAAAATATTTTATAAAAACACTTTTATTTGAAGAACATGTGAAAAATAGAATTGAAATTAATGCATTCAAAAATATTGACAATTTTGAATTTATAGAAAAAAATGAGAAAAAACTGGTGAAGGGACTAGTTTGGTGCACGACATTCAATTTCAGGGACTAAAATGAGTCACTTAATGCAAAGTGAGGGACTAATTTGGTGCATATACAACGATGACATAATGGATGACACGTGGACGAATACTGTTGCGACACGTGGCACAAATGGACACGTGGCCAAATAACATTGTGACACGTGACACAACCATCCACGTCAGCATGCCACGTGTCACTGGTCACCACATCATCAAACCATTACACGTGGCCAAATCATGAAGTGATACGTGTCACTTACAGTCTACGTCATCATGCCATATCATCACGTCGTTAATGGAAAATAGGTCAGAAATTAATATGGTGCATTTTTTTCAATCTCAAAAACGTCATTGATGCAATTAGAATCTTAGGGACAATTTTAATACACAACGCCAATCTCAAGGACCATTTTGGGTTTAACTCAACTTTTAGCACCTAAAATATGCTTATATGAATCAAATCAAATCAAAAATCATGGACGCGATTCCATACTCCTTAAAGCTTTGGAGTACTAAAACTCCTTTTAAAAAATTAGAAAAAAAAAATTAGCATTTATGGTTATTTTATGTTTTTTTATTTAAAATTAATATTTTATATTGGATCCGTTTGGACTCATGGGTTAGTTTGGGCTTATGGATCAGTTTGGGCTTATGGATCAGTTTGGCAATTTATATAATTTTTACCTAACCTTAATCAAATTTCAACCATCATTCACATTTTTTTTATTCTTATTTTTTTCGTTGTAAATTTTTTTTCTTTTTTTTTTTAGAAATCTAATTCTAATTCGATATTCAAATCAATGCAAACTGATATGATCGGTTTAGGTTTAGTCACAAAAATATATTTACACCTTAACTTCATGAATTAAACATTAGAAGCAATAACACTAGTTACGAATCTAACGATAATGTAACACTATTCTACTCTTTGATTTGTGACTACTTATTTAAATTATTTTTAAATTTAAGTTTAACTATAAAAATATAAAATTAAATTTAACTAATAACCTAAAATAAATATCTCCAATAAAATATTAAAAAAAATTATGCAATATCTCAATGCATCTAAATTTATTTTTAATATTTTTTTTCAAATAATATTGCTATTAATATTATATGTAAAGAGTAATAGAAAATAGAATTTAAAATACTTATAAAATAAAAAAAAGAGAAAGAATTGTAGTAAAAATATAAGGAGAAGAGTATTTGATTGCAGCATAAAAGAGGATCGATTTATTATTATTTGCTTGTGTATGAAAAGAAAGGGAGAATGGTATTTTTGTTCTGTTACATTCACGGAGGTTCACCTCCTATTTATAGGCTTATGGAAGGGAGATTGTCAACCTTCATTTATTTCATTCTCTTTTGAGAATGTAAACTTTATATAGGAAATGGGCATCCACGTCCCATTCCTATCACAACACTCCCCCTTGGATGACCATTTAGGATTATTGCCTCGTTAAAACCTTACTAAAGAAAAACCCAGTGGAAAAAAACCTTAGTGAAGGAAAAAGAGTACAGTATCCTTTAGTGATAGGGACTGTCTCATTAAAAACCTTGTCAAGAAAAATCCAATGGGAAAAAACCTGACCAAGGGAAAAAGAATACAGTCTCCCCCTCTTGTCGACATCAGTTGATGTCTCGAAATCGGCGCATCCCAATCTCATGTACCAATCTTTCAAAGGAGGATTTTAGGAGTGACTTCGTGAATAAATCTGCCAGATTGTCACTTGAACGGATCTGTTGGACATCAATTGTCCCTTGATTTTGAAGGTCATGAGTGAAGAAGAATTTGGGAGAAATATGCTTTGTTCTATCACCTTTGATGTATCCACCCTTAAGTTGAGCAATGCATGCTGTATTATCTTCAAACAGGACAGTTGGAGCTATCTTATGATCAATCAGTCCACATGATGACAGAATATATTGAATCAGACTCCTCAGCCAAAAACACTCGCGACTAGCTTCATGAATTGCCAGTATTTCAGCATGATTAGAGGAGGTTGCTGCTATCGTCTGTTTCGTGGACCTCCATGATATAGCTGTACCACCATATGTGAATAGGTATCCTGTTTGAGACCTCCCTTAATGTGGATCAGACAGGTATCCGGCATCTGCATAGCCAACTAGTTGTGACTTGGATCCATAGGGCTAAAACAATCCCATATCAACCGTCTCATGAAGATATCGAAAGATTTGTTTGATTCCACTCCAATGTCTTCTGGTTAGAGAGGAACTATATCTTGCTAGTAAATTCACAGCAAATGATATATCGGGTCGCGTATTATTAACAAGATACATTAGCGCTCCAATGGCACTAAGATATGGTACTTCAGGACCAAGGATATCTTCATTTTCTTCTTTAGGACGGAATTGATCCTTTTTCACATCCAAAGATCTTACGATCATTGGGGTACTTAATGGATGTGACTTATCCATATAAAATCTTTTCAAGATCTTTTCTGTGTATGTTGTTTGATGAATAAAGATCCCACTTTTTATATGCTCGATCTGCAGGCCGAGACAAAATTTAGTCTTTCCAAGATCTTTCATCTCAAACTCTTCTTTTAGAGTTTTTATAATTGTTGGAATCTCTTCAGGAGTCCCAATGATATTTAAATCATCAACGTACACAGCAATTATAACGAATCCAGATGCAGATTTCTTTATAAAAACACATGGACAGATATCATCATTCCTGAATCCGTTTTTGGCCAGATACTCAGTAAGACGATTATACCACATTCGTCCAGATTGCTTTAGACCATATAAAGATCTTTGCAATTTGACTGAGTATAACCCTTGCGAATATTCATTGGATGGTTTGGATATCTTTAGTCCTTCAGGGACTTTCATATAGATATCCCGATCTAATGAGCCGTTGGTGCACGAAATTGTAATGTTACTGTTCACATTACTCTCTTACAACTTCGCACAACTAACCAGCAAGTGCACTGGGTCATCCAAGTAATACCTTACGTGAGTAAGGGTCGAATCCCACAGAGATTGTTGGTTTGAAGCAATCTATGGTTATCTTGTAAATCTTAGTCAGGAAATCAATTATGTTTATCAGTTGAATTATGAATAACCAGTAGAGCATAAATTAAAAGTTACTTGTTGTGTAGTAATGGAGAATATGTTGGAGTTTTGGAGATGCTTTGTCTTCTGAATCTCTGCTTTCCTCTGTCTTCTGATTCACGCACGCACGTCCTCCTCGGTGTCTTTACTATGTCTTTTTCAACAGGAATATTATTTACCTCTTTTCTCTTTCGAGGATTTTTGTCTTTGGAACCGACAGGCCTGCCACGCTTCTGGCGTGTATTTGCTTCCGTGGCTATTTGCCCTACTGGGACATTAATTCGAATTGGGGTATTTTCCGCCCTGCCACGCTTCTGGCGTGAATTTGCTTCAGTGGCTACTTGTCCTACTGGGACGTCAATTCGAATTGAGGCATTTTCCGCTGGTATGTAAGATTTGGTTATCCTCTTTGTATCAGAAAATGCATCAGGCAATTCATTTGCTATTCTTTGCAAATGTATAATCTTTTGAACTTCTAGTTCACATTGCCCTGATCGAGGATCTAAATACATCAATGATGATGCATTCCAATTAAGTTCCTTTTCAGGAAGCTTATTCTCTCCCCCTAATGTTGGAAATTTTGATTCATCAAAATGACAATCCGCAAACCGGGCTTTAAACACATCACCAGTTTGTATATGGCTTTGGCTTTATCCTTTTGGGATGCATTATTTTCAGCATCTAGTATCCATGATAAATAATTGTTTCCAGATATATCAAGAGCATTGAATTCAAGATGAGAGAGCTTCGACATAATGAAAATTTGTTATCTGAGTCTTCCTAAAAATTTGATCAGAGTCTCGTGCTGATAACGTGTTGTGAAATAAAAGATATATATATATATATATATATATATATATATATATATATATATATATATATATAATAGAGATGTATAAATAGAAGACTCTAGTATTAAAATAATTAGCTCAATAATAATTTATATATATATAATAATATTATATGTTGTAATGTATATATATATACAAAGATAGAAAGAAGTATTAAAAATAAAGAGAGAGAGAATCGCATTTGTTTATTGTTACAATCTCAATATAATAAAGATGATTAATATTGCTATTAATATTATATGTAAAGAGTAATAGAAAATAGAATTTAAAATACTTATAAAATAAAAGAAGAGAAAGAATTGTAGTAGAAATATAAGGAGAAGAGTATTTGATTGCAGCATAAAAGAGGATCGATTTATTATTATTTGCTTGTGTATGAAAAGAAAGGGAGAATGGTATTTTTGTTCTGTTATATTCACGGAAGTTTACCTCCTATTTATAGACTTATGGAAGGGAAATTGTCAACCTTCATTTATTTCATTCTCTTTTGAGAATGTAAACTTTATATAGGAAATGGACATCCACGTCCCATTCCTATCACAACACTCTTAAGACTCTTAAGATATTGTCCCAACACATATTATAATATTAATAATATAAAGCAGTTTTAAAATTCCAAACAATACAGAGTATGGTAACATCCACCATGAATCATGTAATATTCTTCTAGGTTGTCCTCGAGTCTCGAGCAACTGTGAAAGAAGTATAACCACAAATTGATGAACGAGGACTACAAGGCATTGTGACGAATTCTTGGTTATGAAGAATTGAATTTGGATTAGGATAGGTGTTGTGCATTGGTATTTAGATATGACAAGAGGGGGCAGGACTTTTGTTATTTAATACCCTAGCTAATACGTTGTCCTTTTCCTTTGAATGATCTGTATTTATGAATTTCAATTTCATATATCTTGAAGCTTAACGGAACTCTTCTTATTGGAGTCCATTCACTTAATGAAACCAGCATTGGAAAATGCAAGAGCTCCACAAATTATATGACAAGAATGAATCTTTGTGTTTATGGTTTTCAAAGTTAGGTGTTCTATGTGACTTGGTATATCACATTGATTGTGTGCTCTCAACAACCAAACCAACCATGTTGTGAAAAAAAGTTAACATTTTTTATTCATTTTCTTCTATTTTAAATAACTTTGAAGCTACTATACAATAAAAAGTAACGTTAAATTATAGGGCATTTGCATAACTTCAATAGCTTTGAATGTGAACATCAACATCGGCGAGTCCTAAACAAGTAGCCATAGCCAATACAACTTGGATGTCTTATACTATACTAAACCCACTACGTTGCTATACTCTTACTAATTGTAAACCAGACGTGACACTTTCAATATCACTTAATCAGGATGAGGAATTTATACAATGACTACCGTGAATATGAATTTGACCATTTCCCAGGATGTTGCTTTCAAGAATCCAACTTTATTGGATTCGAAACCCCAACATAAACCCTAAACATACTCTGCTCCATAAAATATCTCATCTACTGTTATAGAGAAGATGGTCTTGCAATCCCAACTTTGGTCAACAAGTACATTCGCCGTTTTGAAATCCTTGTGCACCAAACAGGGGCTCAAGGAGTGAAGATGAGCCAAACCTGCATAATAGGAGATGAATGAGGTTTCGAAAATCAGAAACAAGTTCCTTGGGGCTTTATATGCATACACAAGGTATTGTTGTATATATAACAACACTAACCTTTAATTATGCATTAATTTGCACACAGAGTAATTTTTGCTCATTGGCTTGATTAGCCAATTATAGAGCACTCATTTTTTATCAATCCTGCATGCTACAAAAGCTTAAACTCACTACAATGGCAGTATAACCTCCTTCCCTTGCTTGCATAATCCTATCTCGTGTATGAACTATGAAGTAAGCTGATTTGAAATACTCAAATCACTGGTCACACTCTAACGCAAAGGAAACCTCATCATGTGGTCAATCAACAATTTCTTCACACTGGAAATACACAATGAAAATCACCAACAAATTAAATAAGGTGCCGTCTATGGTGCCCATAAATTTTGATGGCTATGGTGGCTATGGATAAATAAATCACCAAATGCTGGTACGTGAAGGAAAAAAACCATTGTTTGACTTATTTATCACTTTCAACGTAATTTACTTGTTACGGTAATCTCTTTAGTTTTAACAACAGTAAATTATTTTTCCTTTTTTATTAGAATTTTTTTTTATTTTCAACAAATGGTAACACAATTAAAAAAATTAGGCAAAAACTTGTCTGCTATCGACTTCGCATGAAATTGTTTTTGGATAAATGACACGTGTTATTATTTTATTTAAAAAAAATACGGATTTATTTTATATAAATGATTTAATTGAAAAAACAAATAAAATATAAAAAAATTTAACTCTAAAAACAATCATGTTATTTTTTAAGATTTGATTTTTTTATTGTGTTTTCATAAAATTTGCACAAAATTCACCTATCACATTGACTAAACTTATTTATTCATGTAAAATTTGTTTATGGACTCAACAAAAACAAAGGATCTAAATGTTGGCTAGGTAAGCGTCCTGTAGTAAAAAGAGTAGTTATGAACCCTGTAGATCATCTCCATGGAAGTGGCGAAGGAATGGCCCTAATTAGTAAAAAAACGTTTATGTTTTAATACGATTTGAATTGTATTAGTATATTTTTATTTTTTTAATCAATTTAATTTTATTTAAATAATTAAAATTTTAAATTATAAAATTTATATTAGTTTATAATTTAAAATTTAAAATTGTTATTAAGTGAAATTTAAAATTATTAATTACAAAAAGTAGCATGTCATGTGTCAGAGAGAGAGAGAGAGATTTCAAATTATATTGACTACCGGTTGTTTGCCGAGATTTCAAATTATATTGACTTTCAAATTATATTGACTACCCGTTGTTTGGCAATTTCTTAGGCTCCTCTACTTGTAGCAAATGAATTCCGTTCCCAAACCCAAATAGCCTATTAATCAAAGTTCACCATATACAAAAAAACAAATAATATTGATTAAAGCATGAAAGCTTTGAAATGAAACATGCATCGTACCCAGAAGCAAAAATATGAAAAATGGAAAGAAACGTAAAAATGAATCATACCTGGAAAGTTTTGAATGGTGGGTTGACTTCGGTCGACTTTAGAGGCGGGAAAGATACTAAGGTGGCGACAATGGCAGTAGCCTTATCGGCAGCAACAAGTCAACATCTTCCTCTAATCCCATCTGCGTGTGCAGTGTTGGTGGAGAAGACAGTGAACTAATGAGGTCATCAGTGGTTGGCTGGCGACGGAGGTGGTGGTGGGCTAATTAGAAGAGGAATTCAGGGATTTCATATTTGTTTTTATTGAAGTTGCGTCGTTCCCTTTGGTTCTGATTTGTTTGCCCTCCTTAGCTTCTAAATCTTTTAATTTTTTTTTTTGTGTCTAATTATTTCTATGGTTTAATTTCATCAATTGGTTCCCTCTTTTTTTCTTAACTTCCCTCCCCTCTGTTTTGTTCTCCAGAGTATTTATACATTTTGGTTTTTAGAAAATTTTGAGTTAGACATTTTTTTATCATATTTTGCATAATCCTAACATTTATATTCTCTTTTTTTACTTTTACAAGTTTTCTTTTTCATCTTTTTCTTCCTCTTCTTCACCTCCAAGATCATGCCATGGTATAACTGCCACGCGTGTTGCACCTACTTCAACATGCCATGAACCACACATTTTCTAAATCTCTCTGTGACCGATACACCCACTTTCTCCGTACTTCACCTACCAGAAGAGCATCCACTTCTACGTCCTCAATAACAGCATCACCTCCAACCCTGACAACGTCCACCACATCCTCTAGAACAAGTTTCAAAATTACCATAAGGGCACTTCTTTCTCTACTCTCCAGCAAGCAATATAGATTGTTGAACATTATGATATCATGATTCTCCTTTGACATCATATGCAAATTCTCATTTGTAATGGACCCTGAGTGCTTCATTCCTTCTTTCCCAGAGTCCAAGTTGGCAAACAGCTTCCACCTCATATCCAAGCTACAAGTACAACGAGCAATGTCACCCTACTCATACGAAAACTGAAGCGATTACTAAACATTGGTTCGGAGAAGAAATTGAAAGAAGCGATCAAAGTGGTAGACAATGTGGTCATGGAGATGATAGGGCAGAAGAGGAGGGAGATGGCGACGACGACGACGGGTCTTAACAAATCAGACTTGCTGTCTAGATTCATGGGATCCATCGAAGATGACAAGTACTTGAGAGTAGGGGTGTTCATAAAATAACCAAATTGTGGTTAATCGGTTAAAAAACTATAACCACATTTTGGTTAACTAATTTAATAAAATAATTTTAAAAACTATATCCATATTATTAAAAAGTGGTTAACCAAAATCAAATTTTAAAAACTGATTTTTAACCGATTAACCAAAATCAAAACCAAATTGTATGCAATTTTTGTGTTCAAATTGGTTAACTGGTTTTTTTGTAAAAATCGATTTTTAACCGGTTAAAAATTAATTTTTTTTTTTTGAAAAATCTAATTTTTCTATGTAAAAAATCAGTTTTTTTAAAACCGATTATTTTTTAAATTTGGTTTTTATTTTTATAACCAATTAAAAACCAATCTTAAATTTTCCAACCAATTAATAACCAGTTTTATTATATAAAACCAATTTAGTTAATTAACCAAATTATATTTTTGGCTAACCAAAAATAAGTTTGGTTTTTGGATTAACCAAATCATGAACAGCCCTACTTGAGAGACATATTCATTAGTTTTTTTTAGTATTAATTAGTTGAGAACAAGTTAATTTTTCTTCTTGTGAACATTGAAGTTGTAGAGTGTGCATTGTATAACTTGAAGTTATAGTGTTAAAATGTTAGTATTATGCAAGATATGATAAAAATTAAAAAAGAATAATGTGGTTTCCGAATAGAGGAAAACAAGAACTATTTTATCCCTTATTAAAATTAATTATTAAAGATCAATCGAATAATTAATTTTAACTAAAAACTAAAGTGTCTAACACAAAATTCTTTTCAAATCCAAAATGAGTAAATACTCTTTTTTAATGTTTCGTTCCCTCCCTTTCGAAACTCTACCGGGTAGCATAAGTGCATAACACTTTCGATTTCTTTTTTCTATTTTAGTTATAATTTGTTAGTACCTTTATATTTTTTTAATTAATTTGTTTGATATGGTATTTTTAATATATCTCTATTAGACGAAAATAAATAATTAGACCATTACATAGGAAAATTATAAGGTACAAATATCAATATATAGATATGGTATTCTAATCACAAATATAGCGACACGTAATTTTCTTCTAGTGCAATGAGAAGTAGCTTCACAAAGTTTAAATTGCTTAAAGTTTTATATATAGGAGTCAATTATCATTGTTAGCTCGTAGACTTGCACACATAATAATAATGGGTTAATAGTCAAATTTATCTTTAAAAGATTATTTATTGTTTAAATTTATCTTCAAATAATTTTTTTAGTCATATTAGTTTTTAAAAGATAAAACATAAGTTAAATTAGTCCTTTTGTTAGTTAGATGATGATGTGGTAGATTAATACCACGTGTCACAATATGACTGGTTGGCGTGTCAAGTCAGTGACACCTAACACGCCACGTGTCACTTAACATATAAAAAAGTTTTTTATAATCAAAATGGTCCCTAAAATTCCAAACGTTAGCCATTTTCATTCCTAAGATTTTAAAAATTAATCATATTAATCTTTTAAATCTCACTAAATAATATAATAATTGTTTTAAATCAATATTAATTAATATTAATTAATATTGTAAATGATATTTTATATAAAATAATCTCACAAAATGTTATTTTTTCAAGCATTCTCAAACTAAACAATTATTTGAATCACTAAAAGATTTAAGAAAATTAGATATTATTATTGTGTCAAGTCTTCTCAAACTATGCTTGATCACTAATAGACTAGATATAAAAGTTCACTAATTTTGTCTATGAACTATAGTTATAAAACTTGAATCAAACCGATCAATTCAATCAAAAAATCGGTAAATTAGATTCTAAACTAATTTAATTTACTCTTTAGACTATTTAAAGAAGAGAATCGATGTAAACAAGTAAGAATCGAAGAAAATCAGTGTGATAACACCAAATACGTATTTTATGATTTATTAAAATTTCAATAATGATTGTCAGTTTTTAGTATATTTTTCATAATTAAATTTTATCAACGATAATATACCGTTATAAATAAATTTGGATTAATATTGTGATTAATATATTACCAATATATCTATTTCACATATTAACGATGGAAAATTGTTCCTAATAAAGATTGGATTTTGACAAAAACACTATACCTTCATTATCAAGTTGACATAAAATTAGTATTTTTTAAGTTAAAACACTTATTTAATGCTAATTGAATGTACAAGAGTATTAGACTTTGACTGATAGTTAAAATACTAATCAACTACTTATAAATAATATAAAAATGATCCCAACATAAAATATGATAATAGTCAAACTACCAATTAATCTAAAATATAAGTGATTTTAACATTGAAATTAGAGTATGATTTTTGGTCAAAATACTAATATACAATTAACTGGTAATGTAAGAATAATTTTTCTCCTCTTATTATTTTTTTTCTTAGAGTAAAACAAAAAAATAAAAGGAGAAGAAGAGGTGTTAGAGAAAAAAATAAAACAAAAAAAATACTGAAATTTTAGTTGAAAAGTAAATAAATTTTAATTGTGTAATATATAAATTTTTTTATATTGTGTATGAAGTAATTTATTAGTCACCAGTAAACTCTTATAAAAATAATAGGTTAAATTTAAAAAGATAATAAAATACCTTTTAAAAATAAAGATTAATAGTTAAATTACTCCCTAAAAAATGAGTTAATCATCAATTTCATCTTCAAATAATTTTTTTAATCAAATTAATCTTAGAAAAATTTAAAATCAATTGTTTGTCCCTCTATCAATTAATTAATCATTTCCGTTAATATTTTGCCATGTGAATATAATGTTAAGTGACAAATCAGCACATATCAAAACAACACCGTTTTAATTACTAGCAAGGCTTAACTCAAAACGATGCCATTTCTCTTTATTTCTCCCCATTTAAAGTTTTCATCAGTCATTGTTCAGTCATCTCTCAATATAAAAATAATAAAAAATATAATAATTTAATCTCCAACCTCGGATTGGCTCCTAAGAGGATTCCAAGATATCGAACCAGGAGGGCCGCCTCCTTACACCCCAACAGACTGCACATACTTTGAACCCACTGTTGATCACAATTGATTGAGATCAAACTGAATTTATCAAAATTGATACTCAACTCCAACATCAATTCAAAACATCGTATATTATTATTATTATTATTATTATTATTATTATTATTATTATTATTATTATTCCATATATTTTGATATATTTTCAATTGATAGTTGATACTAATATATACTTTCAATTGGTCACGCACGTTTCATGTAATGGTAGGTGTTTTCCTAGTGATTGAGCATTTCCTATATCGTGATTTTAAACATACGTATTTGTTTCCATTTCTCTTTTGTTTTGAGTCAAATTTCTTCAGCACATGATTCAAATATTTTTCTTTTTTGGATCTTATATTTCAGATCGTATAAACGGAACCGAACTGTGCCAATTTCTATTATCCTTTGTAAGAGTAGGCTAAGTCACAGCCAAGTCATAATTTCACTTCCCTCGTTCCTCAAACTTTACACCCAATTACAACTGTAGCAAACAAAGAATAATATCTATAAATCTATATCAATTAACATTTGTACCATAAAATAACCCTTTACAATAATATATTATCATTTTCTGAAACAAATCAATGATTATTATTATTATAATTATCGTTGTTATTATATCATTGTTATTAGAGTATATACTTAAATAGGTCCGTAAAACTTTTTGCATGGACGTTTTGGTTTTCAAAAAATTTTTATTAAATAAAAATTCCTAAATTTTATAAAAATAAGATATATAGGTATTTTCGTCTCATTTTTAAAATTTATTTGTCCAAATAAAAACGAGTCTAACTAAGATATATAAAAATCCTTGAACTTTACATAATAATAAATTAACAATTCAAATTTTCAGTTAAACAAAATTCAATAAAAAAAAATTCAACCTGCAAAGAAGTGAAGAATATCTTTGGTATGAGTTGTAAACACAAACCACAAAAATGAACAATCACTGAACAGGAGAGGCAAAAAAAGATTTAAGGCTTACCTAAAATCACTAAACAGGAGAGGCGAAGAATGCAACAAGCAGCAACAACTAATCATGAATACCGGCAGTCAATGACATAGAGCAGCAACAACACTAAGTCAGCAACCTTCCAATGCAGTTACAGTTGCAATCAAAGAGAGCCAGAAAGGCAGAGATACACTCAGAGGCGGCACCACAGCAAGCCTCACGGGTCATGATACCACAACTTTTCTTCTCCGATTTGGTGATTTCAAAATTCAGAGGGAGTTCAGAGTTTAAAGGGAGGAAAAGTGATAGATTGAATGAGGTGAAAAGTGAAAAGGCAGTCATAGATTGAGGATAAATTGCTAGAATAAACGGTTTAATATTAATGAGTATTACTCCTTCTAAACTTATATTCCTAACAAATGAATTTACTATAAAGTTACTTCTCGGGCAGAAAAAAAGCCAACAAGCGCTTCGGGAATTCCTCCTTCCTTTTATCATTATGTATGCTTTCATCATATCAAATGATTGCTGCAACTTAGACTCTAGACTAGTGACCTTTTGCTATGAATTATGTAAGTCAGACTTCAAATTATTGATTTTTTCTGTAAAATTGCAGCAGTATAGGCTAAGAAGATCAAGTTGAATTAGTGGAGTTGGTCATCCCATTAAGCCGACTTCTCACATTCATAAAGGTATTTGTAGGCGCTGCTCTCATGCCCATGCAACGAACTCTCCTAGAATGTTCAGACCCCAAAATAAACTTTACCAACAGCATCATTAGAGACACGTCAAATTGTACATTTGACTGTGTCATATTCAGCTCAATTTGTTCCTATTTAAAAATAGTAAACAAAAACTATTCAATTTATCTATCTATTTAAAACAAATGTGTGTAATAAATAAAAACAAAATCAGTCTCAAGTACCTTAAAGTAGTTCCATTCCACGCACCGTAATATTATGTTAAAAATGTTAGCTAATGCAGATGCATATGCAGAAAATAGTGAGAGGCTAATGCAAATGCAGAGACGCTCACTGTTGACACACACAAAAACAGAATGAAATAATTGCACGGCACCAATAACAATAATTAACCAACAGTAATTAACAACATAAATTGAAGGAAAAGTTTATCAAGAGTACCAGTAATTAACTTATGGCCTTTTCTCTCGTGTATCCATACGAAATAACAGAATCAACATATGGCCTACATGTTAGGCTAGTAACACCCCAGCTAGCTAAGGTCTGAGTAAGATGCATCTAAGTTAACGTCATGACTGTCGTTAACTACGATTTTTTAATACGAGCCTCTCAAACCAATTCTAAACATATAATTTCAAATGTAACAATTTTTTGATCTTTTAAATATTTAAGGTATCAAATCAAATAAGATAATACTTTCTTATAAAAAATTCTTTTCAATCATACTTTTTCAATTATAAAAAATGTCAAATATATTTTACAATTTTAGAGTATATAAGTGAGTATCAACAATATTTCAACGTTTCAAAAACTCATCCAAATAAAATCGAATATTTTAAAATAATGCAAAACTTCATCAAACATGTATAGAGTCTCATGTAAAGTTCTTAAAGTGTAAGCTTCACATAAATAAATTATTTAAGTCTAATAAATTTATTATTTTAATCAAACTGAAATTCTTCAATTATAATTTCATAAATATATTTAAACCAAAAGTAATTATAAACGTAAATCCTTCTAACAACGTAGTCCTAAGGAACCGAATAGACCAAACCTCGAGTGCCAAATTAAAAGGTGAGGATGGTTGAAGTAGAATGGAACAAAAGAGTACAAAATTTGGACTGGAGCAGTGGCAGCTCCGACAACATTTTTTTTTCTGACAGGCAGAACTGTGAACAGGGGAACAACGGAGAAGAAGTGGCAAGTCAGTGGCACACAGAAGCAACGACTAAAGGAAGAGCAATGATAGCATCATCAATGGCAGTGGGGCAATGCCTAAAGATTCACGATGTTAAAGATTCACTTTACACTCTCAATAATAATGACACATTGTTTTTTGGTGCAATGAGATACATTTGTTGGGAAAGAAGTTTGCAAGATCATCTTCATCAACTTGAATGTAAACTAATAAGAGAGTACATCAAGAGTACAAATGTCTACTGAAAGCTTGAGTTCTGAAGTAGAAAAAAGGTCACCGGAAGAAGAAGATCTGGTGGCAAGGAGTACCAAAAAGGTCAAGATGGATGAATTCATACAAGAAGAGAATCAGATGGAGGACAAAGAACAGACTATAGAACCGGCTGAAGAGACTATGGAGGAGGGACACAGCGTGCCAGAAGAAGTAGGTGTTCAGGAGACCATTCCGGAACAAGCAACGAAGGCTTCCTATAAAGACAGACTGATAAGCAATGGTTTAGACAAACTGAATCCAGAAGAGATTGTGGACATGGTAGCAGAAGATTATCTTTCTGAGGAAGATCTGATGGAATCAGAGGAGGATGAAAAGACTCCCTTCAATCCTATGCCAAAAATCGAAGTTACGCTCGAAGAGTATGACGAATGGTGTAGACCATGGAAGTAATCACTCATAGTGAAACCTCTGGGAAAGAAGCTGAACCTACCTATTATGGAGAGATGGGTTAATAGAAGATGGTCCAAGAAGGGGGCAGTCCATGTCATGGACTTAGAAGGAGGATATTTTTTGATCCGCTTCTCGGACCAGGGAGACTATGCGCATGCCTTCTTTGAAGGACCATGGATGATTGTTGATCATTATCTCCTTATTCAGAGATGGAGACCTTTGTTCATCCCGAAGGAAAATGAGGTTCAAAAGGTAGCAGTTTGGGTACGTATCCCAAATCTCCCCACAGAATTATACAATAGATATTTCTTATGGAAGGTGGGTAAATCTATTGGAACTATGCTGAAAGTAGATGAACACACTTCTATACATTCAAGAGGCAAGTTTGCAAGGATTTGTGTTGAGATCGATATTCGGAAAAAATTGGTGCCGTCCTTCTCAGCACTTGGGAAAGAATTCAACCTTGTGTACGAAGGACTACATCAAATCTGTTTTAATTGCGGTAAATACGGTCACCGAATAGAGGGCTGTCCGGATGAAAATAAAAAAGGCCAGAAGGAAACAAGGCTTGACCAACAGAACTACCATGCAGCTGCCGGAGATCTTCCTGCTCAGAACACTTCCGAACAGATTCCAATTCCAAACCAGAAAGGGAAAAAAATTGTGATGGAGAAAAATCAGGGGGCTGGTCTTGAGGAGAAAGCCGTTGCTAATAATGAGCAATCTTCTGAGATTTTTACCAAAAATAAGGTAGCTGATACAAGTAAGAAGGTGGGGTCCTTTGGCCCATGGATGATTGTGAAGAAGCCCCAAAGAAGAAATAAATAGAGATCTGGAGAATTTAATGAGGAGAAAAAGAAAGCAGTTAATGCAAATAGATTTGGCATACTAGTCGATGAAGAAAACAACCAGGAAACAAATATGGAAAAACAAGATATTGCCAATTTGGGCAAGAAAGAAGGTGGGAACCAGACAAGCAAGGAAGACCAGCAAGGAGGTAGGGTGGAAGCATCTCTGAAATTACAAGGTGCAGGAAATAAGAAAAATATATTTAACAAAGCAAATAAAGGAAAAAATACTGAGAATAGCAGGAAGTTCTCTGCTGTCCAACCAAAATCTGGAAGAATAAAAGATGTCCAGCAACCTTTAGCACCCAAAGGGGAAAAAGAACACAACCATAAAGAGGGATCAAGGAAACAAGATAAAGAGCATCAGGAATACTGGAATCAGTTCAATAATCTGTTGAAGGGCATTTACAAAAGCCATCAGCAAGGAAACCACATTGACTTCAACGAACCTTTCAACCCTCTTCTAAGCAATCTTATTGCCAAGACCATGGGTGGAGGAAGACCGGAAGGAGAAAGCAGTGGTACTCTCAAGGACAAACCACCAGAAATAAATCAGGATGAATATATGAACATGATTATGGATGGCAGACATGACAAGCAGCCAGTGCAAATTTCGGTTGGAGAAGACGAGGAAGAGGAATATGGTCCCAAGCCTATGGATGACTAAGTCTGTCTCTTTGGCCAGGGAGCTTCTATACTCTTTGATTTGTCTTTTTTTACTTATTTTCTTTTATGACAAGGAATATTTTAATTTGAAACTGCAGAGGTGCCTCAGCTAAGGGGCTCAATTCTATGATTAAGGATCTAACATATAGATATCATAGCTGCTTTTGTGTCCTTCTTGAGACTCATGTTTCAGGCAGGAAAGCAGAAAATATTATAAAGAACTTAGGTTTTGATGATTGGTGTGTTAGCAAAGCTGAGGGTTTTTCTGGCAGAATTTGGTGCCTTTGGATGAAAGATAAGTGGACGATAAAACCAATTATAGTACATAAGCAGTTCATACACCTTGAAGTGCAATGGGATAAGGATCAACGATGGATGTTCACAGCTGTTTACGGCAGCCCACAGGTGGGAAGAAGAAGGGAGCTTTGGAAAGGATTGGAAGACATTGCTGGAACTATTGAAGGACCATGGTGTTTAGGGGGTGATTTTAACTCTGTCCTCACTTTAAATGACACAGGGAGTACATCTAATTTATCTCAAGACTCTAATATCTTTCTTAACTATATTAACAGGTGTGATCTTAACGATCTAAGCTTCACTGGCCCACCCTTTACTTGGCAAAGGGGCAATGTCAAGAGAAGATAAGATCGGTGTTTAAGTAACCTGGATTTTTCTAACAGATTTTTGGAAGTGGGAGTAAGACATTTACCTAAGTTAAAATCTGACCACTTACCTATTCTTCTTGATTTTCAGATGGCAGAGCATGACCGAGGACCCAAACCTTTCAGATTTTTGGCACCTTGGGTGCTTCATAATGATTATAAGAATATGGTGGAGAGGAGCTGGAACAATAGGAACAATTTACTGCAAAATATTGCTGACGTTACAAATAACATGAAGGTCTGGAATAGGGAAGTTTTTGGACATATCTTTCACAAAAAACAGCAGATTATAGCTAGATTGGAGGGAATCAGCAATAAACTCTCGTTCTCTAGCAATCCCTTTCTAGAGAAACTACAAAAAGATCTATGTAAAGAGTATGAGAGCATAGCAACACAGGAGGAAGCCTACTGGATGCAGATGTCTAGATGCACATATATCAAGTTTGGGGATAGAAATTCTAAATACTTTCATCAAAAAGCTAATGGAAGGAGGAAGAGGAATAAAGTGATTGCTTTGAAAAATGAAGAAGGGAATTGGGTGGATGATGTGGATTACTTAAAGAATTGGGGTGTTAATTTTTTCAAAGAGTTGTACTATGCAGAATCAGATGGAACTCCCTTCGCAGTCAGTGGCTGCTTTCCAACACTAGAAAGAAGAGATTATGAAGAAATTGAAAAGGAGGTGACCTTTGATGAAGTTAAAGATGCGGTTTTTAGCATGGGTAGCTGGAAGGCCCCAGGAAGCGATGGTCTCCCAGCCAAATTCTACCAACACTCTTGGAACATAGTGGCTGAATCCCTGGTAACTTGGGTTAAGATGATATTTAGGGATCCTAGTAACATTGATGAGGTCAACAAAACTCTCATCTCCATCATACCAAAGATTCCAACGCCTGAAAATTTTGGACACTTCAGACCCATCAGTCTCTGTAATGTTTGTTACAAAATTATTACGAAGATTGTGGCTTCAAGACTAAAGAGCTTCATGCCTACTCTCATCTCAAATACTCAAGCGAGTTTTATTCCTGGACGAGTGAGTGCAGATAATATCCTTGTGGTGCAAGAAGTGATTCACACAATGAGAAATAAAAATCATGGTAAAAGCTTTATGGCTATAAAAATAGATTTAGAGAAGGCATACGATAGATTGAGCTGGAGATTTATTACAGAGACTTTGGAGGAGGCTAGAGTTCCAAATACCATCATTTTGGTAGTCAAGCACTGCATTACATCTTCTACCATGAATCTTCTGTGGAATGGCTCGCCGTCAGAGACTTTTACCCCAATGAGGGGTATTAGACAGGGAGATCCCTTATCCCCATATCTTTTTGTTCTATGCATAGAAAGACTCTCTCATTTAATTAATAAATTAGTTGTAGAAAAAAAATGGGAACCTGTTACCCTTTCACGTAATGGACCTAAAATCTGTCACCTTTGTTTTGCAGATGACTTGGTACTCTTTGCTGAAGCAAACATCAAACAAGTACAAGTGATCAAGGATGCGCTTAAGAAGTTCTGTGAGAGCTCAGGACAAAAAATTAGTCTGAATAAATCTTGCGTCTTCTTCTCAAAGAACGTGAACCACAATATCAGAAACCATCTGAGTCAAGAGCTAGAAATTGCGCTTACAGCTAACTTGGGGAAATACCTTGGTGTTCCACTCATCCATAAAAGATGTAATCAACATTACTTCCAATTTATCATCGATCGCATGCAGGCTAAGCTCGCGTCTTGGAAAAGAAGGTCCTTATCTCTAGCAGGTAGGTGCACGTTGATTCAATCGGTGTTATCAACTATCCCAAGTTACTGTATGCAAACTATGAAGATTCCCACAGCAGTTTGCAACCGCATTGACAAAATTTGTAGAGACTTCCTCTGGGGCAGCAGTGAAGAGGGGAAAAGAATTCACCTTATAAACTGGGATAAGGTGTGCAGAACCAAGGAAAAGGGTGGGTTAGGAATCCGAAAAGCGCAGGAAACAAATAATCTTTTCCTAATGAAGCTTGCTTGGGGTCTAATCTATAACCGAGATGCTCTATGGGTTCAAGTAATGAGGACGAAATATGGGTGTGGAGAGGAGATTATTCCTAAAATCCGCCTCAAAACCAGCAACTCAAATGCTTGGAGTGGAATTGCAAGAGTCTGGGAGAACTTTCAACAGAATTTAATTTGGCGAATAGGAGATGGTAAGAAGATATCCTTTTGGAAGGATCACTGGATTCCAGGGATACACAGGTTAGAAGAGGTTGCTCTAAATAATCCTAGTGAGGAACAACTACAGAAGAGGGTTGCAGACTATGCTACTAGCCAAGGGAAATGGAACTGGGAGGCAATTTGAAGTGTGCTACCAGAAGAAATCATAAACCATATTCAAATAATTAAAGCACCCACTGATAGGATCGGGGATGACACAACAGGGTGGCTACAGACCCCTAATGGAGTTTTCACTATAAAATCAGCCTACGAGTTCTACTACAACGGCAACGAGGAAACGGATTTCTCATACAAACAGTTGTGGAAAATTAAACTACCTCAGAGGTTAAAAGCTTTTACCTGATTACTCAACCATGAGGTGCTTCTGACAAATTCAAATAGAAAGAAAAGAGGCCTTACCGAGAATGACAGATGCCCGAGGTGTCACAGAGAGGAGGAGACCTTGCTCCATATATTACGAGAATGTCCTTTTGCTTGTAGTATCTGGAAGAGCATGGTAAATAGAGATTATCAGAATATTTTCTTTAACCAGGACTTTAAGGAATGGTTAGGAACAAACCTAAATTTAATCTCTCATATGCAAAATGGGACTTCTTGGACCATCCACTTTGTTACAACCTGCAATACTCTATGGAGGTGCAGGAATGAGCTTATCTTTGACAACCAGAACATGCAAAGTAATCAACTTTGTAATTTAATCACTAGATTATCAGAGAATTATGTCTCAGCCTTTGGCAATACAGAGGGTTCAATTAATAATATGAGACTTACGAAGGAAATTCAAGTTGGGTGGATACCTCCAGAGGAAGGGTGGGTCAAGCTGAACGTCGATGGTTCTGTGTACCAGCCAGGAAGCAGAGGAGCGTGTGGTGGTGTACTTAGAGACCTGAACGGAGATTTCATTGCAGGATTTTGCATGAATATAGGCTGCTGCAGCATAACAACGGCGGAACTCTGGGGGATGTATCTTGGGATCAAGCTTGCAGTTGAGATGGGTATTCTCAACCTGGAGGTGGAATCGGACTCTCACTGCGCTATCACCATTGTTGGGGTGCCTTCAGTTGAAACTTACGCAAACTCGTCTCTGGCTCGTTCGATCAAGGAGCTTGAAACCAGGTTGAAAAAGCTAAAAATCAGACATGTCTATAGAGAATCAAACTTTTGTGCTGATTCAATGGCGAAGCTCGGACACACAATGGAAGAGGGAGTCACCGTTTTTAGGCATCTCCCGTCACTGTTGATGATGCATCTTCTGGCAGATATAAGGGGAATTAAATTCCCAAGAGTAATTGTTGTTTAGCCTTCTTCTTGTCGTTGGGCTGTGGCCCCTTTATTATCAAAAAAAAAATCAATGGCAGTGGTAAAATAGTGGCTGAAACAAAATATAACACGCAACCACTAATCAGGCTAGGATGGTGGTGAAACGGAACTGACAAAGGTGCAAAGCAATTTCTGTGGTGTTTTCAAAGGGCAAGGGCAGTGGAAGATGACTCCAGTGTGTGGGTCTAGCGACAAAGCTTTGGCGAAGGATGAACAAAGGACATAGATGAGTAGGGACATGGGCGAGTTGCAGCAAAACCTGAACGACAGATCCGACAAGCTCTGACGGCCTTCTCTGACGACAATAGTAGCAACGCCGTTGCGTCCTTTTTCCTCCCTCTTTGGCTGTTGCGTTCTCTCCCTCTCTCTATCGCATTCTCACTCTCATTCTCATTTTCTCTCTCCTCTGCGAACTCCTCTCTCTCTTCGAACTCCCTGTCTTCGTGCACTGTCACGACCGAGGCTCCAACCAATAGCAGTGGCAGTGTTACGGCTTGGTGATGATGGATACTGCCCCTCCTCTCTCTCTCTCTCTCTCTCTCTCTCTGTGTGTGTACGCGTGTGCGTGTGTGAACAAAATTAGGGTTAGGGTTTGATAAAAGTAATAAAGGTAGTATAGAAATTTTGATAAAATTAAAGGGTAGGGTAGTAATAAAAAAAATCAAATGTAATTCATTAAAATTATTCCAAGAATACTATTTATTTATAAACTCATTAATTAATTTCTACCAAGTACTTTAATTTTAAATTAGAGACAATTTAACTAAATTCTTTTTAGTTCATAAAATCAAACTAAAAAAAATTTCAATTATTCAAATTAAATTATCAAACCCTCCTTATTTTTTTAACTCCTCAAACTTTAAATTTCTAAATAAGAAAATACCTAACTATTATAAAATTTAGGGATAAGTATTGTTTTGGTCCCTAACGTTGAAGGTCAAAATTGAAACCGTCCCCAATATAATTTTAGATTTAAAATCATCCTTAATATTTTTTTCGTATTAAAATCGTCATTTTTAATAAAATAATTTTTTAAAAGACAACAGTACCCCCAACCCCTATTACCGTTCATTTTGTTTTCCCTGCCACCACCCTTAATTCTGCATTCTCCACTATCGCCACCCCTTTATTTCCACTATCAGCCATCTGATCATTTTGCATTCTCCACCACTATTGTTCATTCTGCATTCTCCACCACCGTCACCGCCCCTATTTCCACTATCAGCTATTTCTTTCCACAACAACAATAACAACAGAACATACATTCAAATTCAAGAATCTATTATCAATAATAACAGAACATTCAAATCAATAATAACACAATATTCAATATTCAAAAAAAATTCAAATGAACATAGAAATCAACACATGCAGAAGCAGAAAGCAGAAAAAATCAACACAAACAGAAGACAGAAGCAGAAAGCAGAATCTAAAGCAGAAACAGATGAAGAAGTTCAAACACAAAGTCAAATCAACAAGCAGAAGAACAAATTTAATAAGAAGTAGAAGCAGAAACTCAAGCAAAAGCAGCAAGCAGAGGCCAGAGCAAGAACCACCGGCAGCTCGTGGACGACGGAGCGACGGCAGTTGGGTAGATCTGCGGTGGCAGCAACCTAACTCAGCCTCAGATTCCTCTCTCTCCTTCGCACGCCGTCCTCCTCGCGTCAAGCTCCCCTTCCCGGCGACGCACTCCACGGCAGCGGCAGAAGCATGCATGAACGGCGGCGACGTTTCTGGCGGCGGCTCGTGGGCGGACCGACGACGATGTATGTGTCACGATGGTGGTGGCAGCTATGGCAGCGGCCTCCTCCCCTCCACCAGTGCTCCCTCTCTCTTTTCAGATCTCCTCTCTCGCTGCTTGTGCTCGGTGGCGAAGGACCCAACGGTGGCGGCGATGGCCTCCTGTGACGGTGGAGACCCGCGGTGAAGGCGATGGCCTCCTCCCCTCCCCCTTCGCGTTTCC
>NC_029791.2:105178718-105193067 GCF_000816755.2 Arachis ipaensis
AGTCAATTTTAATCAAAATACTAATTTTTATTTATTTTATTGGTTAAATTATGAAACAATACTAATATCATATTTTTATTGATAATTATAATAATAACATATCATATACAAATTATCACACATAATAATATTAATATACACAACATACATGAAACACGCGTGGCGCAGTCCCATATTTCTTGTAATCCACAAAAATTCTTTTGCAGGAATGATAGAGCTTTGTGCCGGTCCTGAGACGTATGGCTTCTCCCAGGCTTCTTGCACTTACCAAACTGCCAGCGTCAAATTCTTGTCTATAGTGAGAAGTTCATCACCCGTTCGGCCATTAAACTGTACAACACCACAATAAAAACAATATAAAAAATAATTTGTACTATTAATATTTATAAACACTAAATTATATTTAAATTATGCACTTTTAATTTAAATGTTGTAACATTAGTTTAAAATTAGGATAAATCACTCATTTTAATTGGTTTAGTTTCTAGTCTCATAGATTTCAAAATACATAAAATAGTCCCCAACGTTTATCTTTGTTAGATGATCTAGTCTCTTTTTAATTTGATTCGAAGAATGAAATACAAAATTGTCCCGAAGAATTTAAAAGTCTCAAAACAGTTCTAAAAATTAAAAATTTTAAAACAGTCATTTTGATTAAAAGAATCAAATTGAAGAGAGATGGTATTGTCTAACAAAAATAAACGTTATGGATTATTTTATGTATTTTGAAACTTAGGAGACTAAAATGTTCAATATTAAAAATCTCGAAGACATTTTTGGATAATTATTCAAAAATATATAATATAATTAAAATTTAAAATTCAAATTTTTCATATAGTTTTAAATTAATGTTACAATATTTAAATTAAACGTCTATAATTTATAAGAAAGGTTAGTGTTTATGAATACTAATAAAAATAATAGAGTTTTGTCAAAAAAAATCATTAAAAAGAGGAAAGAGTTTCAAATAGAAAAAAAAGTGTCATCAAGGGTGTTTTTGTTCTCTTTTTAATGTTTTTCCCTTTCCCTTGTAAATTGAGTTTCTCTTTTTTTTGTTTTTATAAGTCATGTATTGTAAATTTAATTTTTTTTTTTTTTTGGTCATGGACTAAGCCCAAAAATCCTACCCAAATCCCAAAACAATCCGCCCATCCAATTCCAAGTTCATCATCTCCCTCACGGGAGTTATGTTGTGGCCGAGAAGTGAACTCCAATCCATGGCCTCCATGAGAAGACTATGTTATCCACTTCTGGACTGAGCCAAGATCTGAAAATCAAGTTACAAATCGGTTGACGAGGCCCGAATCAGGTCACTCTGCTGGCTTCACTTCGGTATAAAGTTTCACCGCAGAGGTAAGGATTCCTCCTCTAGACTGACGCCAGGCTTGGCTGCCCAGATGATGATATTGGTGCTTCTCTTCGAAGAATGCATGCAACGGTGCGTAGTAGATCAGTGCATCACTTTTGACCCAATTGATTTGTAATTACTAAATTTGCTGTGGTATGTATTAATTGGTTAGCTTCTCTTGGAATCCAGGTGAATCCACATTTGTTAAAACTTTCCTGCAGTTCAAAGATATCTTGCAAAATCGGATCAATCTCTAGAAGGTTACTTTTTGATTTAATTACCTGTACCAAAGATAAACAATCATATTTAGTTAGTATCATATCTAGCTATAGATTTTTTGCCAAAATTAAAGCATTCCTTGTTGCTAATGCTTCTGCTGCAATATTGATACAACTCTGATTCTATCTGTGTTTTCCACAAGAAATCTTTTAAAGCTGTCCCTTGCAGCTACTGTTATTGCTCTATCACCAGAAGCTTCCTGGAAGGCTGCATCAACGTTCAGTTTCAACCAATTTCTTGGCGGGGGTCTCCAGATAATGCGCCCTACTTTAATTCTTTTATTCTCTGTTTGCTTCTGAACCCTTTCCTCCTTAATTCTTCTAATTTTCTGTAAAAGCCATTCTTCAAAGCTTGTGATGTGATCCTGAGAGGGACAATATTGACATTAGCTACCAAACCAAACTGCCATCGTCCATGAACATAGTAACAATGTATGTTCGATAGTCTCAGGCTCCATGAAACAAATATGGCACATAGGGGAGTTGACTATATTCCTTTTAAACAACCTTTCATTAACCGGTACTATATTATGCGCTACTCTCCAAATGAAACTTTTAATCTTTTGAGGAGTTTGGACATTCCATATCTCCTTCCATAATTCTTCCAAATTCATACTCGATAAAGCTTCTTCCATTCTGTTACCTTGGCTTTCCTTCTTAGCTATGTGATATCCAGTTCTGACACTGTAGCTTCCATCCTTTCTATATGGCCAGATAAGTCTATCTTCTCTTTTCAAAATGTTTGTAGGAGTCTTAAGAATTTTTTCTTTGACAATATCAGTAAAAATCCCTTCAATCTTCCTCACATCTCACCCTTCCCTTTCCTTCAAAAGTTCACTAACATAATTCAACTCTATTCCTTCTTGTCTTTGAATTTTTCCTTCGCCCACTACCCAATTATCATTCCAAACATTAATTCTTGACTCGTCACCCACACTTCATCTCCCATATCTGCGAAGAAAATCCCTTCCTTTAATTATACTCTTCCAAGCCCAAGATGCATTACTATAGCATTTCGCATTCCAAAAATCTCCATTGAAAAAATAGATTACCTTCAAAATATGTACCCATATTGAATTAGAATTTTCTATGATTCTCCAAGCTTGTTTTGCTAAAAGAGCTAAATTTTGGCCATGAAGATCCTTGAAGCCTAGTCCTCCATTTCTTTTACTTACACAAACCTTGTCCCAACTTTTTCAGTGTATGTCTCTTTCTTTTTTAGAATTGGCCCACCAAAACCTTGCAATCCTAGCATTTAATCTCTGACAGAATACTTTTAAAAATTCAATAACTGTCCTAGCGTAGCCAGGAATAGTTTGTATAACAGCTTTAATAAGGACTTTGATGAGCGGATAATTTATACGCTTTTTGACATTGTTTTTAGTATGTTTTTAGTAGGATCTAGTTACTTTTAGGGATGTTTTTAATAGATTTTGTGTTAAATTCACATTTCTGGACTTTACTATGAGTTTGTGTGTTTTTCTGTGATTTCAGGTATTTTCTGGCTGAAATTGAGGGACTTGAGCAGAAATCAGATTTAGAGGTTGAAAAAGGACTGCTGATGCTGTTGGATTCTGACCTCCCTGCACTCAAAGTGGATTTTCTGGAGCTACAGAACTCGAAATGGCGCGCTTCCAATTGCGTTGGAAAGTAGACATCCAGGGCTTTCCAGCAATATATAATAGTCCATACTTTGGCCAAGCATTGACGACGTCAACTGGCGTTCAACGCCAGCCTTCTGCCCAAATCTGGCGTCCAGTGCCAGAAAAGGATCCAAAACCAGAGTTGAACGCCCAAACTGGCACAGAAACTGGCGTTCAACTCCACAAATGGCCTCTGCACGTGCAACACTTAAGCTCAGCCCAAACACACACCAAGTGGGCCCTATGTGTGACGCTCATCATCATTCTCCCTTATGAACCCGTGCCTGACAAACACTTCTGTTCTACATGAATTAAGCTAGAACGAATATCTCTTAGATCTCCTAACCAGAATCTTCGTGGCGTAAGCTTACTTGGATGACCCAGTGCACTTGCTGGTTAGTTGTATCGAAGTTGTGACAATTATGAATTAAGATCATAGCACCAAGTTTTGGAGCCATTACCAGGATTTGTTCGAGCCTGGAGATCACAATTTCGTGCACCAGACTTCCTTTCCGGCTTGGTTTAGGAGCTTTTCTTTTCATCCTTCGACTTTTTCCATCACCTTCTCCTCTATCCAATTCAGAGCTTTAATTTTTTATCTGTCCCAAATTCATGGCAACCCTAAATACATTTTGGATTATCTCAATACTTCATTCCTAAGATTTTCTCTAAGTTAACTCTGGTTTGTATGGGTACTTGACTACCAAAAATAATCCCCGATTTATTCAGATTGATCATTTGACCTGATGCCTCTGTATACTTATTAAGAATCAAAATGAGATTGTAAATTTTCTCCTCTTTTACTTCTGTAAAAATAATACAATCATTCGCAAACAGAAGATGAGTGATTGGAGGGGCTAAGGTGCGATTTTGAACCCTAAAATTTCCTTTCTTTCTCTTGCTTGCTCCATGAGAATAGTGAACACTTCAGCCGCAATTATAAAAAGATATGGGGATATAGGATTGCCCTGTCTCAGCGCTCTTTCAGGTATAATTTTACTAGTGAGCCTCTTATTCATTCTAACCTTATACGTAGCACTTCTAACACACTTTATTATTAAGAAAATCCACCTCTAGTCAAAACCAAAAGCTATCAATGTAGCCTCCAAAAAATTTCACTCTAATCTATCATAAGCCTTATTCATATCTATCTTAATAGCTAGGCTTTCCAATCCATTCCTACCTTTTTTATTAATACTATGAAAAATCTCTTGAACTATTATAATATTATCCTGGATCAACCTACTCCCTAGAAAGGCACTCTGGATTGGCGAAATAATCTTATCCATGAATCTTCTAAGTCTTAATACTATAATCCTAATTATAATTTTGTATATATAATTACAACAAATAATAGGCCTAAGTTGATTAAGATTTTCTGGTAGTTTCACTTACCTCTTCTGATATAATACTCTCATAAAAAAAGCTCTTAACCACAACACAAACTTTCTTTTTTATTGTGTTTTAGTGACTCTGATAAAAAAGCCTATTTAATCCATCTGGTCCAGGGACTTTGAGGCTACCCATGCTAAAAACAGCTTCCTCAATCTCCTTTTTTTGAAATTTTCTCCATGAGTTGTTCGTTCATTTCTTGAGTAACTCTTTTTGGAATCCTATTTATACAATTTCTGAAATTAAATTTGGCTGAGGATGTAAACAACTTTGTAAAGTACTCCTCCACTATCCTCAACATTCTATTATCTCCTGAGACCCATTGGCCCTCCTTATCTTTTAATCTTTCCACTTTATTCCTATTTCTCTTTTGAACTGTTGTCACATGAAAGAATGTGAATTTTTTGTCTCCCCACTTTAGCCATTTTAGCCTGGATCTCATTCCCCAGTATTTCTCTTCTTGCCTCCATAACTGGCTTATCCTTTCCTTGATTTAACATTTTCGTGCTTGCTGTTTTTCATTTAAATCTGCCTCTTGAAGCTTCTGTAGCTCAGTTTTCAACTTTTTAATCTCTATATTAGCTCTAGCAAAAGTGTTCCTACTCCAATTCCTTAAATTTTTCTTGCAGTTTCTCATCTTCTTCAGCAACCTACCCCATTCGTTATTACTATGCTCATCTTTTTTTCAACTCATCTTAATAATCTCCTCACATTTTTTATGGTCGTTCCAAAATGTTTCAAATTTGAATGACCTATCCACCATATACTTAGGCTGTAACCTCAAAACAATGGGCATATGGTTTGAGCTCACTGCTGGCATAGCTATCAAATTTGCATTCGAAAACTTGTGCCTCCATTTCCAGTTAACAAGAACACTATCTATTCTTTCCTTAATTATTAACCCATTTCGAGGATTGCTAAACCAAGTGAATTTACCTCTTTTTAGATCCATGTGCATGAGAGCATTAGAATCCAAAAAATTCTTGAAATCCACAATCTGTTTCTTCGGCTGCTCATGCATGCCTTCCTTCTCCTCTTAAGCTAAAACAACATTGAAATCTCCTATAAAGAGTTTAGATTCATTCATGTTAAGATTGCTTGTTGTGAGCTCCTCCCATTTCTCCCTCATCTCACCTGGTTTTGGGTTACCGTACATGAAAACGGTTTCCCAATCATTTTTTTTTCTATCTTTAATGTAAGCTTTAATATAATAATTAGACCAAGAGTAAACATCAACATTAATATTTTCATTCCATAGCAAACATAGACCTCCAGACATATCCCGGGATTCTACACAAAAGTATTTATCAAAATGAAGCTTTCTCTTGATTTTACTTACATTACTATCCTTAGCTCTAGTTTTCATGAGAAATACAATGGCGGGTTTTATCTGTTTACGCAGATGTAAAAGCTCCGAAACTGTCGCGGGGGCCACCACTTCTCGACAGTTCCAACTAATGATGCTCATGGCTGAGGGTGGGGCTTGATAAGGCCCGCCTCCTCGGCCATGGATTTGTTTTCTACTTTACCTTCCATAACCCAGTTCCTATCCGCTCCTCCAACGTTCTCTTCCCTATCTCCACCCTTGCCTTCTTCCTTCCTTTGCTTCTTTATATTCACTTCCACTTTAATTTGCTTATCCTCTGACCATTCAGAATTAGTCAGCATTAATACCTCATCTTCATCTCTTTTTCATTTCAGGTTTAGACCGATCTCTATTTTTTGTACTAGTTGTATCTTCCACCCTGTAGCTTCAGATTCTGTCCCTTGTTTTCCATTACCCCATTCTTCTTCACTTGCAATTTGACAAAGTAATCCATTCCTTCCTCAAATATCTGTAATTTAGGATCCTTCTCTTTCATGCTTACCTCATTGATGATCGGTTCCTATACATCCACTTTTCTAATGTCCTTTGCTATAGTTCATTCTCCTGTATCCCTTGTTTTTCCTTTTCCTTTACCTGTATCTATGCCTCCTTTGCCAATCTTATCCCCTTCTCCCTTAGCAAAGTTTTTTAGTATTTTTCTAATCGTTCTTTGTTCCATGCCTCCTGCAGCCTTGTCTTCCTTTTCCAGCACTTTTTAGCTATTAACTTTTTGCTCCACTTGTTGAAGCTTCAGCTTATCTCTTTTTGTCTGCTGACTAGTTTGTTTGACTCTTCTATCTTGTGTTGATTTATTTTTCATACTGGATCTACTATATTAGTTGGCCATATATTCCTAATCAGTCCAGAGTTCCTTTTCAGCCTTTCTTCCTTATTTGCAATGTTTTGGGCCTGTTTAGAGAAGGCCCAATATCCACTTTTCTTTTCCACCTCCTCATTTGGCGTATTTAACCAGATTATATCCCTTATTTCATTATGTTCAGCTTTCAATCCCTAAAAATCAGGAATTTCCTGCAGAGTCCTTACCTGCTCCCCTACCTCGTTCTTCTCGTTCTCTCTCCATATTTGGTTTTCCAAGAAACCTTCCCCCCTTAATTCTTGCTGCATGTTTAGATCAGCTCTGATCACACTTTCTTCTGTTTCTTGTTCTTTTTCACTCTCTCTACCCATGTTTTGATTTGCCGCACTTGTTCTTCTTCATCCCCATTTTCCTTGCTTCTCTGACCTGAGCTTCCTATCTCCATGGCTGATAATGATCGAACTTAGTTTACCCCTAAATCCACTGAATACTTTGGTTTAGTCTGGTCCTAGCAAGTCATAGCCGTTAGATTCTTGCAAGTTTTCCTCTCATGTCCTATTATTCCGCAATTAAAACAATAACATTCAGGCAGCTTTTCATACTTGAAAAAAATTCAAAACAATAGCTGATTCTCTCTATCCATAAAGAAGCCCGTAGGTAAAGGCTTCTTTATGTTAATCCCAACTCTGACTCTTAAGAACGTTCTTCTAAGTATCCCCTCTACCAAAGGATCTTAAGCTTCAGCCAGCACTCCTATCATTTCTCCTATTAACCTTCCAATTTCTTTGTTCATTAATTAAGTGGTATACCATGAATCTGTATCCAGAATTTTATATAGTCATGATTCATTTCAAAGACTAATTCTCCTCCCATCCATAGCCTGTGATTAATTAGATTTTCTCTAACATTCCAAGGTCTATTCTGAAGAATCTGTAGGCCTTTCTTCCTGTCTCTGAAATTGAATAAAATTTTCTTTAGGCCAACATCAGTGACAGCAACTCCTTGTGAATTTTCTCACATTCCTATTAGTGTATTTTTGCATGTTTTAAAGCTGATCTCCTTGTCACTAATTATCTTTCCTATTATGTTCAAACAATCTTTTTTATATCCAAGAGCTTCTGTATTATTGAGCTTGATGACCTTACCTTCTATAGATTCCATTCTACAACTTGTTGACAGCTTGTTACCTTATGCTTATATGCTTCCAGGTGGCACTGTGGATCTTTGAGTATATGCTGAAATGTTGATGAAAAATTCTCTACTGAAGAAGAACCTCGCATTCTAGAAAAAGATACTCTCCTGATGAGAGAAAGTTACTCTCCTGATGAGAGACTCCGTGTATTGTAAATTTAGTTATCTACTATCTTCGTCTAACAAAAAAAAAAAAAAAAAAAAAAAACAAAAACAAAAACAATTACAAGACTTTTTTTTCCGTGGTTTTTACCAATTATTGTCCGTATTAATGTTTTTGTTGGCCTAGTTCCCAGCCCACACTTTAAGGCTCAATTTTTTGTGCTCAATTTTTTATTTTGCCCTCCGCAATAACATGAGTCATCGCACTTTTATTATTCTCAGCACTAATTAAACAAGCTTCCCTTCATAATCCTTTCCACCAGATGTCACATATCTACTGGTGGGTCACAATTAACCACCATTTCTTGTGCCACCATATAACTCCTCTATATATATAAATAAGAATCTCGTTAGGGAGATAATTGACTATCTGTACAATGTGTACAATAGACTGAGTTACAAAATGAACATTCACATATTATCTATAATAACTATTTGAGTACTAGCGATAATAAACATCTTCCCAAAAGTTTAAACTGATTTTGGGGTTTACCAAAGATCGAATTTAGCGTTCTAATATCATGTCATGATACCACTCATCCCAAAAACTTTAGTTGATGAAAAAAGGTAACACTAATGATTATATCTCTAATACTCCCTAAACCTCTATTGTACACATTGTATAAATATTTCATTGGCTCCTCATACTTTTTCTATAAAAAAAGATAAAATTGATTGAAACTAATAATAATGACAAAACCCACACATACATGACTGAAACTTTTGCAGTATTCATAAAATCCATTTATCTGGTGTACGTATATATGTTAATATAATCTTTAAAGAGAGACAAAATTGATTGAAAATTTGATATTTGAAATAGAATCTTTAAACTTGAAAGGGCGGCTTAGAATCTAAGAGCTACCAGAATGCAGCCTTCAGCCTTCAGGAGCAGCAGAACAGGGTTATTTTAACAGATGGCTTCATTGTGATTCAGCAACTCTAAATGAACTTTTTTCTACTGATATTTCACAAAAAAAAAGAGCATAAAATTAAGCTCACAATTCATTATACTCTACTTAATTTTTACCAAGGAATTTTGTACTATATATGATATAATATGTACACGATTGATTCAGTATGCATGAGTAAATAATTGATCCAAGTATATATATGGTAAATATAAGGTGACATAATTATTGGCATATAAAACTTGAGCACGGGCAAGCTGGTGGTTGGGCAGGGTGAACTGATAATACACAGTAGAGACTAGTCCATAATAATTATATACAAACACAAGTATTCACACAAGACACACATTCCTTTTAGCACCACTATGGATCATCCTCTTGCACTAATTTTCACGTACAAATTAATTATTCTTTAATTTATAGAAGGAAGAACCACGTCCAAGTGCCCAAATAGCCACGCACGTTGAATTGTGGATTTCACTTCACGACTTATACTACTATATATATATATTATATATATGTATTTATTTATGATAGCCTTGAGATATTGTATACCATATACACCACCCCTTTCTACCTGGTTTTTATGTTTATGACTTTATGTACATCATGGTATCATAACATATGGTATAAAGTAACAACTCAGCAAGTGTAGTAGTTGACAGCATTGAATGGAGGTGGCTTTTACATGCACCATGGGGTGTCCCAAACACCAACATCTGCCAAGTTGGCGTTTGGGTAAATTCCAGTGGCAGCCTCTGCAGCAGCAATTACAGGGAAATCAAGGGACATGGCTGCTTCTGTCCAGATTGATTCATCAAACACAGGCAAACAATCATTCACTGATCCCCAGAACGGTCGAAGAACATCCTCCTCCTTATTGTTGGTGGTGTCCAATGGAAGGGAAGAAGACACAATGGATGAAGAATCACTGCTGTATATTGGTGGCCCAACTTGCTGATGAAGAGAGGCCACCATGGACGACGCTGTGTTGAAGCTATTATTACAAGAAGAACTAATAAGTGGTGTTGCTGGTGGTGGAGTAGTAATAATATTATTAATAAGAGGGTGGTTGTGTTGAATTTGGGAGGAATTACTAGAAGAAGAAGAAGAAGAAGAAGAATGGTGATGGTGATGAAGAGGGAGATTGAGCTTAGCATCAGGGCCATAGAGCTTACGAGCAGCAGTATCATAAGCAAGAGCAGCTTCATGAGAGGTCTCAAAGGTACCAAGCCAGAGACGAGCACCACGATTGGGTTCACGGATCTCAGCAACCCATTTGCCCCAAGTTCTCTGCCTAACACCCTTATAGGTGCAGCTCGCATTCTCAGGGCCACCTTTCCCTCTCATACAACCCTTTCTGGAGCTGGCTTGTGCTGGTTTCTTCGCCTGTTTCCTCTCCTCCATTCCCATCATCCCCGATTTCAGCATCTTCTTTTGATGACTTTAATTTGCAGCAGCACATACACACACACAATACTAGGATAGAAGGAAGCGTGTTGGTGGAGAGTACAAGTAAGGGGACTGGTGGTATTTATAGTGGTTCGAATGAGTGAATAGATACATAGATAGATACATGTACCTGAGACGTGGCCCAAGGTGGGGCTATGCTGCTACTTGTCATGATAAACCAGACAGATCGTGTCCATATAACGCCTCACTGTTAATTTCTCCTATACACACTTGGCTTCTGCTTTTGTCTCGCACCAGCTCATGTGGCACTACCAATTTTAATTCTTCTTCTTTTTTAAACGAATATATCAACAAGCTAAATCATCATTATTTTTTGTGCTGGGTGAAATGAATGTAGCATGCATCAAAAAGAGTGAGAAAGGCGGTTGTTTGGATAATCCAGTCTTTATTATTGTTTTGTGTATATTTTTTGTTACTTGCATTGTGTTTTGATGGTTTTGGATAAAACTAAAAGTTAAGAGTCAGTCGTTTAGCTAGCTATATGGTGGGAGGTAGCGGTGTGGTTTAGGAAGAAACGGTTGAAGATAAGTGCGTACAAAAATGAGAAAGGATTTCAAATAATAAAACTGCGCATATGAGAATATGCAGCCTTTATACGTGAGAACAAATAGTCACACATGTTTCGTATGGAGGACTTTAGCATAACTAGCAAAAAGAAAAACTAGATCTATATACTCATACTAATATGGACCAGAGTTAACCTATATTTCACTTTTATACATCATCAATCCTGCTTATTATTACTTGAATTACTTTTTAGCAATTTATTCTTTAATTTATTAAATAATTATAAAAAAATAAAACAATTTAAAGTAACATTCTTGTTATACACTTAAATTTTCTTTTTAGTCAGGTCCAACTAAGTTGATACAAATCCAACAAAAACTAATACTAAACATCTTCTAATTCTCTACTAATGCATATCTCGCCCTCTTTAATATGAATACCTTTCTTTTCCTGTTCTTTATTCTTTTCTTGTGTTTTTTTCTTATTATTTTTTTTATTATTGCTGTTATTACTGTACTTTTTTTTAAGAAGAATATGAGAAGGTGAAATAAAAAAAAAAGATGAATATAAAAAGAAGTGATAATAATGATAAAGAGGAGGAAGAGTTTCAAATTATGCATAATTTATTAAAAAATAACACCAAAAAAGTTTTAACCGTGACATTGAAGTTTTTTAATTTTGACATTGAAATTTCTTAATCATCACACATGTTTTTGTTAAGAGAGGAAAAAAAAGTTATTCAATTTTGACATTGAAATTTTTTACCCATCATATAGATTTTTGTTAAGAAGGTGAAACAAGAATTATAAAAAGGTGAATTCTACCCAACCCTCTCTAAAATAACATGTAAGTTACCCTTTATGATGTGTCACATTTTAATTGGTCATTACTTAACTATAGTTGGGTTATTTTGTAATTTATTATTTGAGATGGGTAATTGTATAATTTCTTAAAATATTAAAATTCTATCCCATTAATTGAAGCACGTTCTCACGCAATCTCTTTCTACAGTGCATCATTCTTTAACGAGTTGTTGAATTTCCATGGCTTGTAACTTCTTCGATCTTCCCAGTATAGTCAGCACCTACTTCCAGTATAGTCAGCACCGACTTCATTGCTATCTCGTGTCCTCTCACTCAATAGTTTGGTTATTAAATTTTTTTCATTAAAAATAATATATGGAATATATATTCATATGTAAAATATAATATAATATAATAAAATAAATCTATTTAAAATACTTAAAAGTATAATTAAAATCATGAATATATAAATATAATAATAAAATTTGTACTCTAAACAAGTAAACATATTTTTTATCATACATAAATTATTTAAAAAATAAATATATTATTAAAATTAATAATACAAATTTAAAATAATAAAATCCAATTTTTTACTGTATTTGTTATAATATTTTTATTCTTTTAATTTACAATTTATTAGTACTTTATTATTTAATTAATGATTAAACAAATTATTTTTATAAAAAATTATGTTTTGTATTATCTTATAGAAGAGACCAATATAGTAGTTTAAAAAATAAAGTAAAAATGAAATTTTAAATAAAAAATATTTAATATTAAAATTTTTAAATATAAAAATAATTTGTATAAATATTTAAAAGATAAATATAAAATATATGCATAAAATAAATAAAACAGATAAAATGGAAGTACTCATGAGAAATAAATAATTATTTTTGTCTCCTTTATTTATTTTAAACATGTATTTTATATTTATATCCTGAATATCTATATAATTTGCTTTTGTATTTAAAAATTTTAATATTAACTATTTTTTATTTAAAATATCATTTTTACATTAATTTTTAAATTGGTATATTGGTCTCTTCTTTAAGATTATACAAAAAATATTTCTCATGAAAATAATTTGTTTAATCATTAATTAAATAATAAAATATTAATAAATTAAAAATTAAAAGAATAAAAATACTATAAAAATTACTTGTAAGAAAGTTGAATTTTATCATTTTAAATTTGTGTTATTAATTTTAACAATTTATATTTTTTTTAAATAATTTATGTATGATAAAAGATATGTTTACTTGTTTAGAGTACAAATTTTATTATTATATTTGTATATTCCTGATTTTAATTATACTTTTAAGTACTCTTAATAGATTTATTTTATTATATTATATTTTAAATATGAATATATATTCCATCTTGTAATTAAATAAATATATATTTTTTTAATAAAAAAATTTAATAACCAAACTAACCATTAATGATGTTACGAGCCATGGGAATTCAACGACCCGTTAAGAAATGATGCACTGTAGAAAGAGATTGCGTGAGAACGTGCTTCAATTAATGGGGTAGAATTTTAATATTTTAAGAAATTATACAATTACCCATCTCAAATAATAAATTACAAAATAACCCAACTATAGTTAAGTAATAACCAATTAAAATGTGACACATCATGAAGGGTAACTTACATGTTATTTTAGAGGAGATTGGGTAGAATTCACTTTATAAAAATGTGAAACCAGAAAAAAAAGGAGAAAGAATGAAAATTTTGAATTATACATAATTTATCTGAAAAATAACACTAAAATTTTTTAGGCGTGACATAAAAATTTTTTAATTTTGACATAAAACTTTTTTTTATGGTGACATTTCCAATTAAATAATGTATTTTTTTATCATTGAACCAGTTGAGTGGTATTAAATTCATATATATAAGAGATTTAGCCATTTCTGTGTCATTTACAACAAATTAATGTATTTTTTATTATTTTAAAACATATTTAAACATATTAATCTTGTCAAGATTTTAAACTTGTAATTTTTTAAAGTTTTTTTTATGTCATTTACTAAAAATTTTTGTATTATTTTTAATTAAATGATCTATTTTGTTATTGCGGAATTGATTGTATGGTACTATAGTGAAGAAGAAGAGGAGTAATGGAAGTTTTGAATTGCACAAGAAGGACATTAATTTTTTCTAACCGTGACGCAGGAAATTTCTTAATGAATCGTTCAACTAATTGTGTGATATTTAACTAAGAAGAAAAAGATGGCATGGTAATGGTGGTAGTGGTGATGATAATGTAGGAAGAGGAGAAAAAAAAATTAATTGATGAGAAAAAAAAGGAGGTGGAGAAGAAAGTGGTAGTGATGATAATGACGATAACGAAAGAGAAATATAAGGAAAAAGAAAGAAAAAAAAATAACAGGAGTATAAGAAAGAGGAAAAAAAAATTGCCTAAAAAAATGTGCATAATATTTTATT
>NC_029791.2:105193132-105193743 GCF_000816755.2 Arachis ipaensis
TATAAAAAAAAACTGATATTATACCTATAAAAAATATTGATAAAATTATACAAATTTTAAAATATTATTTAAAATTGTCAAATTATCTCTCTTGTTCTAACTTAACTCAAAATTAGAATATCCTATTTTGAGTCTCTAATATTTATTTGTTCTTTGAATTTCAGTGTCACTTCGTTTTCATCTACAATGCTGGCAGGAAATCTTTAAAGCATGTGGTATCTTTCACTTCTACTAATGGATACTAAAGTTGGACAATGAAGAACAACTTCTAACTCTCGGTAAAAAACGTGTCTTTGGAGTGTTATTTCTTCTAAATTTAAAATTATCTATTACTTACTCCAACAAGATTACGATCAACACTTGAAAGTTCATACAAAACTCTAAAGATAAAAACATATAAAAAATATAGATAATATTTTTAAATGATAAAACTGAACACATAAAATAATACAACCTTTTCAGACGTGGAAGAACAGTTTTAATGTTTCATGTGGAGGACTTTAAAATAAATAATTAAACGAAAAACTAAATCCTGTCCATTCAAATGTATACGTAAAATAGTTTATTTATATTTTATTTTTACACATTATCTATCTTTCTTATTACTGCTA
>NC_029791.2:105193979-105195068 GCF_000816755.2 Arachis ipaensis
ATTATACCTATAAAAAATTAATTTCAGTTAATAAGTTATCTAAATGTTAACAAATTATTTAAAATTATCAAATCATACCCTCTCAGTCTTTAGTTATTTTACACTTAATCTTTACACTTGTCACATGATTCTCACCAACAATGATTATAAAGATTACTTAAACCTACGGTGTTATTTATTTTTACTATCCAATATTGAAGTTGGTCAAATACGAACAACTTTTAAATCCCAATAAAAAAACTGTGCATGTAAATAAGATGAACTGAAAATTAAAACTGGAAGTTATCATCAACACCCATAAATTTTGAAAAAGAAACTCAACCACAACTGCAACATTTTAAAATCAAGAAATCAATAATTTTTTTTGGTAACTTCATTGTTACTACTTTTAATACCACCAAAAAATTAAAAAATTTATAGAGCACGTGTGAAGAGTATTTAAATAATTTTAAATAAAAATAAAATTTACTCAAAATATTATAATTTTAAATTAATTTAAAAAAGTACTCAATCATATTAAATAGATACCTCAGACATAATAAACAAAAAAATTAAATTTTATTTGAGATAATACATATTTGATATGAGTGTGTTGCTAAATCGCATCTATTTTTAGTGTTTTACTCAAGTCTTATAATTTACAGGTAATAAATTTATTTTTATGAATTAGATATAAAGTTTAATTTTTATGCTATAAAACTTTTACATAATGATCCAATTATATGTAAGGGTGAAAATGAACGAGTAAAATTTTGATTTAGAAGAATTTAACTCATGTTGTAAATATATAGCTAAAATCTAGGTTTAATAAATTTATGAGTCTATTTAAAATATTTATTTGGTGAATTACAACTTAACAAAAAAAACTTAAAATAATCTAAATTAACATTAAATGTATTTTATAATTTCTAATTTTGCCACTGAAATTTTTTAATGTTGTGTTTATAATTAAATGAATCGTTCAACTAATTTGTGATATTTAACTAAGAAGAAGATAATGATGATAATGGTGGTGGTGGTGATAATAATGTAAGAAGAGAAAAAAAAATCAAATGATGGGAAAGAAGGAGGTGGTAATTGATAACGACC
>NC_029791.2:105195131-105195687 GCF_000816755.2 Arachis ipaensis
CAAACTATCCCTCTTATTCTAACTTAACTCAATTATAATATTGAAAAAGTATAAAATATCAAACTATAATATTTTATTTGCAATCCCTAATCCTAATTCACTTGCTCTTTGAATTTTAGTGTCACTTTGTTGTCATCTACAATGTTGGCAGGAAATATTTGAAACATGCGGTGTCTTTCAATTCTACGAGAAATATTAAAATTAGACAATTGAAAAACAATTTTCAACTCTCAATAAAAGACATGTTTTTACAGTGTTATTTTTTTTAAAATTTAAAATTATCTATTACCTATTCCTACAAAATTACGATCAACACTTGAAAGTTTCTAGAGGAGTTTAAAGATAAAAACATATAAAAAATAAAAATAATATTTCATCAAACGATAAGACTGGAAACACAAGACAATACAATCTTTTTAGGCGTAGAAAAATAGTCTCAATATTTCATATGGAGAACTTTGAAATAAGTAACTAAATGAAAAACTAAATCCAATACACTCAGACAGCTTATTTATATTTTATTTTTACACATTTTTCATCCTATTTATCTATTTAT
>NC_029791.2:105195817-105199021 GCF_000816755.2 Arachis ipaensis
TGAAAAATTAATTTCAATTAATAAATTATCTAAATATTAAAAAATTATTTAAAATTATCAAATCATACTCCACTATTCTTCAATTTTTTTACGATTGGTCTTTACACTTGTCCCATAGTTCTCACCAACAATGATTGTAAGAATTATTTAAACTTATGGTGTCATTTACTTTTACTATCAAACACTGAAATTGGTCAAGTACCAACAACTTTCGAATCCCAATAAAAGAATAATGTGTTACCGTTGATATTTCTCTTGAATCCAAGATTGACAAGAAATATCAATTACATGCTCATAAAAAAGATAAACTAGAGATGATGATCAATACTTAAAAACTCAATGTATCACCTTGATACTTCTCCGAATCCAAGACTGATAAAAAATATTAATTATCTACTCTTTAAAAAGATAAAATTAGAGAATATGATTACTCTTGGTATTTCTCCTAAATCCAAAACTGACAACAAAAAAATAAATATCAACTACCTGTTCATAAAAAGATAAAATAGAGATTATGATCAACACTTAAAAACTCAATATGTCATCCTGATACTTCTTCTGAATCAAGATTAAGACCGACAAAAAATATCAATTACTTATTAGTTAAAAAGATAAATCAGAGAATATGATCACTCCTAATACTTCTCTTAGAATTTAAGATTGACAAAAAAAATATCAATTACCTATTCATAAAAAAGATAAATAAGAGATTATGATTAACATTTGAGAATTTAGTGTGTCACCGTTAATACTTCTTTTAAATCTAAAAATGACAAGAAATATTAATTATCTACTCATAAAAAAGATAAATCAGAGATTATGATCAATAAGAATTTAGTGCGCCATTGATACTTCTTCTGAATCTAAAATTGACAGACAAAATATCAATTATCTGCTCATAATGAAAATAAACTAAAAATTATGATCAATGCTTAAGAATTCATAAAAACTGCACGTAAGAAAGAGGAAGACTTCAGAATAAGTCACAATTTTAGTCTTTTGTATTAGTGGGAATAAACTAGTCACAATTATTTTTCATGGAAGACTTTAGAATAAGTAGAGAAAAAAAAAAAAAAACCTAAATCCCATATACTTAGATCCATATTTAAACATATGCTCAAGTAAGAAGTTTAGAATAATAAAAAGAAAAAAATTAGCTTAGGAATTAATAGAAACCTCATTTTATACGCTATCCATCTTGTGGATTATTATTTAAAATATTTTTTAAAATATATAAGTTATAATTTATTGATATAGAATTATAAATTATGTATTTATGTTTTTATTATTTAAGCCAACTCGTGAGTTTTTGGTGAGTCGAACTTGAGTTTAAGAAATAGGCTCGATTGTTAATGAGTCGAGTTTAAGCTTGATCTAGTTCGGCTCAACTCAGCTCACTTCTAGCCCTATCAACAATACATGCACTTATTACTTAAACCATGGGATATGGAATATTTAAGTTAGAATGAATAACTTCTAATTCCGAATAAAAAACACCCTAACTCTAAGACTGACAACGAATATCTTGAGTGTAAATAAGATGAACTGGAAATCAAAACTGAAAGTTATCGTCAATATTCATGAAGGATTTTGAGAAAGAAGCTCAACCACAACTACAACTTCTCAAGATCAAGAAATCAATTATTTTTTTGGAGTAATTTCATTGTTACTACTTCTAATACCAGAAAAAAAAAATAAAAAAATTTATAGAACATGTGTGAAGAGTATTTAAATAGTTTTAAACTAAAAAAAATACTCAAAATATTATAATTTTAAATTAATTTAAAAAAGTACTCAATCTTATTAAATAGATTTCTCAGACATAATAAACAACAAAAATTAAATTTTATCCGAAACAATAAATACTTGATATGAGTGTGCTGCTAAAAAGTATCTATTTTTAGTGTTTTACTCAACTTGCAACTTGCAATTAATAAATTTATTTCAATGAATTAGATATAAAGTTTAATTTCAATGCGTATAAAAATTTTACATAACGATCCAATTATATGTAAGGATGAAAATGAATCCAGTAAAGTTTTGGTTTAAATGAATTTGACTCATCTTGCAATACTACAACAAAAGTGAAAAATAACGGCGTAAAAGTAGCCGTCTGTGGCTACGCAGATGGACAGAATCGCGGTGGAGATGAGCTGCGGTCTGGCAGAAGCCGCAAAACGGCTTTTCACTTGGAAATTGGACATATATATCTTTAAGATTCAGCAAATTATCCTATCTTCTTGGGGCGAAGAAAAACGGGAGCAGAGGCACGAAACACGTGCTGAAGAACCCGCCCTCCCTGTGTCGCAATATCAGCTGCTACTGCTACTGTAGCTAAGTTGAAAGTTTATCATTTATCAAATTTTCAATTTCATTTTGTATCTTATAACTATTAAAATTTTTTTTCATAAATTTTACAGGCTTTTTAGCTAATAGACTTTTGAAGAAGCGATTTAATAAAACGAGCCCAAACCTAAAACGAGCTAAGTCATGAGTCCCGTCTAAATAGTCTATTTCATTTTTATTTCTAATCATATGTATTTTTTTTAAATGATCATTTATGTAATTAATAAAAAGAATATATTTATTTTTGTTTAAGTACTTCAATGTTTTAGTAAGAGAGTACAATACTTAAATTCTTATGCATTTTCATTATTATTACATTTTACATCTAATTTAATGGGTGTAAGGGAAAAAATTGTAAAAGTATCATTTCTCAATAGATATATTCAACAAGATCTTATCATAATCATTTATTAGTAGTAGTGTGTACATGTTCATTGCATTCATACTAGAGCAGGGTCTAGTCTCTTTAAATTTGTCATGTAGCAGTGATTAAAGAAAGCAAAGATGTTGAGGTTGTCCAAGGCGAAGTTAGAATATACACCATTAGAATATACCCCAATTCATGCCAGACATACGTGCAGCATATACATGATCATCATCTTAATTAAAAACGAACAGGTGGTTCCTGTTCTATCACAAGGGAAATGCAAATATTATGGTAAAACATAGCCGCTTAGTATATTTATATATCTAAAAACTAGCGGTGGATGGAGAGAGAGATACAGATAACCAGACTTTCTTATATAACAATTTTACATACCTTTTTTTAAAATATCACACTTAAGACTTTTATATCTTAAAGATATTAAAAATTTAATTTTAATGCAGAATCAGTATAAAATTATTTTATACATAATT
>NC_029791.2:105199042-105202729 GCF_000816755.2 Arachis ipaensis
TTAAAATTAAACACAAATATTAATACATTATTACATTTAAACACAATTTTTTTTAAGTATATTAAATTGTAAATGTAACAAATTTTTAAAATTTGAGTGTCTTAAATAACAGGAGTACTATGAATGGATGGATAATGTTTTGAATTTCGGTAGAGTGGAAGCAATTATTATTAATAAATAGCAAGAGAAGTGAATATCTACAATAGAAGGATAGAATAGAATCAAGAAAAAAAGGGCGAAAGGACGGGTGGGGGGATAGTGTGTCAGCAAGATAATAAGGGTGCAGTTCCAACAAACTCCATAACCTCTTTGGAGTTATGTTCATCACCTAATTTAATTATTTGTATAAGCGCCATATCCAATTCCCCAACTTCCCAATGCATGCAAGCAGGAACCATGCATGGTAAATGTTCATGTTATGTTATGGATTCACATGAAACACAACGCATATGCATATGTATGGAAGTCCCAAGTCTATAATCTATATATGGCGTTAACAAACATATCATATTTATATTCAACTTGTAAAAGTTAAATATGGCTGGTATTCTGGACCAACGTCACCAAGCTACAACTCGCATAAAATTGAACACATGAAGACACATCACATACGGATTATTGGATTATGGGACTATTAAAATGGCGTCGCTTTAATTGCATGCAAGTCCCAACACTGAACAAATTACGTATATATAATATTTAACAGAAGATATATATATACTACTATATTGCATATTGCAGGTATGGACCAAAATCAGCGGAAACTTATAGGCTAATCCAAACTATGTTCCAACCGACCCTGGGTTGGTGAAGAACTAGGAGCCTGTAACAACTATAAAAAGGGCAATGCTTTATCTCATAAGACATAGCATCATAACATAAAATGCTTCAAACCCTCAATTCAATTCGTTTAATTATCATGTGGTAAAAAGAAGGTTATTTTCAAATTTCAACTATAGTAAAGATAAAGCAAATTTATATCCAAATAAAGGAATTCATTGTATATATTTAACTAAAATAATAAAAAATTAACAAGTGAGAAAGTCATATGAAACTTTCACATGATAGCATCCATTCCCTCCATGCACATATATAAGAAACATACCACAACACTGATACTTCTAAGTTCTAACACAGAGGCATTGAAGCCAAGCACTAACATTGTCTTAAATCTATCTTTCCTATCCTGTCGCAAACTCAAAGAAAAATGCAGATGCATTTTACATCAAATATCAGAGCATGCATTGAAAATAATCTAAATTAAGGAAAATTATGACAGGTGATATTGGGCCACATATTAGATCAATTGCTCCAAACAAGAATTTTCTCAATTTGCTACCAACCCAAATCATTCGTCCACGACAAAAGTGTGGGCCCATCACAAAGATCAAGATAGCCTACCAACAGCCAATGTTATAGATGGGCAAGCATTGAAAACAACTTGAAACCTATGATCAAACCATACACCAATCCAATAATGTGGCAAGAAATGCTTAGGGTAAAGGTGCTTCATCTCTCATTTGCCTTTAGATATTTGACTATTTTCCATCAACTTTTGAGGAAATCCTTCAAAGAAAATGGTGTGGGGCCATCCTGCAAAGAGTAATTGAAAGAATATCGTTGATTACTAGTAAATTTGCACGAGTAAGTGGTTACATCAAGTTAAAAATGTTCAATGTTCTCAGCCAAAAAGAGGTGAGCAATCGAATGGTTTCTTAGAAGTAAATTCATGTCAAATCTTATAGTACACAAGCTATGCCCAATACCTTGCCAGCCTCTTGATTTAAGCATTGCCTGACCACCGTAGTTTGTTGTATTAGTCTTTCCATTGCTGTGTAGCTGGGAAGGTTCAAGTGTTCTGACAATCACCACCATACACCCGAAAAAGTCATATATATTAACATGGGTAGAAAGAAAGAAGTATAACTTACATAAAATAGAATAAGAAAAAAAGAAACGAAAAAAGGAAAAAGAAAAAAAAGGGAAAGGGTAAGAAGATGAAACATTGGGGACTTCTCTGGGTCCTTGTAAGCAAGAAGAGCCATGAGGTCCTATGACATCAGGTGGTTAATGTTCATTCAATGTTAACCATGCACAAATACATCAAAAGAAATTTATACAAAACACATACTTCAAGCTTTTCCATGTATTTTTTCTCCTTTCCGAAAGGGCTCAACTTGGTCTGTGCAAACTCCAAGGCTTCTGAGCTGTCAATAAAAAGAGGATTCTATGAGAAGAGAAAGTTTATAAAAACGTTGTCTTGGAATCAAAATTAACCTTTGCTCACCATTTTCTAGAGCATATGAGCTCCACAAAATGAAGGCTTAGAAGATCAAAGTGTAAATCCTTATTATTTTGTAAAATTTCCTGCGCCATCTGGTCAGTAAGCTCAATAGCCTTAAGTGCATTTCCTTCTAGTGCAAAGTGAAAGATTCCTGAAATCAAGGAACAGTAACCATCAAGGATGAGTCATCTACTGACTATAACAGGCTCCAATAACATGAAATAAACTTCATACATGTTATGAACATTCCTTAGCACCCTCTAACTCCAGACGGGGGTTGAGAGGAGGATTAAAAATATCAAGAAAAGCCTACGTATCTTATCATACAGGTCACAGTCCAAATGTGTTTAAGGTAAATGACGGCTGCCATTTTAAAGAACAGTAGCTGTGTCAAGAACTACTGGATAATTCAATATCCTTTCAGTAGGGTAATACAATTGCAAATAATCCGAGAAACCTACTTTTTCTTTTCTCCATGTTCTCCATATAATTTGCTGGCTGCTTCATCCCAGTGCAAGCAATGAATGACTCCACTGATTCTTTGTAGCAATTGTGTATAAGATATGACAGAATAATACTATGGATGTCATCATCATTTATAGCCTGTAAAATAATATAACAAGAGGGTAAAAAAATTGTACAAAACTTATTTAGAGAAGAGAATTCATGTAATAAGATATCATAATTGTTGATCCATCCCAGTATCTTATAAAGTATATGCCATCATTAGAATAACATCCTCATCCTTATATTTTAAAATTTTCAATCCCCAAATTAAATATTGGGAAACACAAGGCCTTAAGGGTATGCACTGTGCAGGGATTCAAATAATAGCCCTGAGAATCCTTTAAACAAAAATGCAATTATCTAAGTGGAACAAAGAACTTTCTTTGGGTAACATGTGTGTCATTTTTACCATGAAAAAATCAATTGAATCCAGAGAGTAATGTAGAGTCCACTCCAGACGAGTCCAGAAGCAATAATTAAAACCAAAAGAAAGTAGAATGAGCATAGATTAATGGTTGGTTTAAAGAGTGACCTAGGGTGGTTTTAGGTTACGAAATAGCAATACTTAAGAAACCAAAAACTAACGATAATAAATAACAAGAGAAGATAACTTAAAAATAAAATTGTGGTTGAAAGAAGTGGAAACGTACAATGTTTTCGTATTGACGAGGATCGAGGTCCATGGGGCCGGGGGTTAGGAAGCAGCAGGCAGAAGAAAGGGGGTAGAGAGAGGCGCCGCCAGTTACGAGTGAAGAAGAAAGGTGGGGGGAGTGGCCACGGAAGTGAGTACAGACCGGATCCGTCGAGTGGGAAACACCACCCGATTTCAATTCCAACCGCCACGCAAGACGCAACCGCCCGGGGGCTTCTTTCTCTGTTTCTCAGTTCTCAACCAT
>NC_029791.2:105202738-105219676 GCF_000816755.2 Arachis ipaensis
GTCTCCTCTCTTCGCTCTTCCCTCTTCCCCTGCTCCTCCTCCACGTGACCCCGCCTCTAGAATAATACCCCCTCCTGCGCGACTCTCTTACGCACCAGTCGCCAGACAAAATCAGTCACTATTCAAACAAGCAAAAGCAAGAACAAAAAGGGTTTTGTTAATTTGAAATCAACCATCAAGCGAGTTGATTAAACTTTTATATGATGTTTTCAACATGTGACAATAAAAGATTTTGTATTTATATAATATATACTATACTATATACTACACACTACATATGATTCTATTTAACAAGTAACAACATCCTTTTCATTTTTCAATTCTCCTAAATGGAACCCGACCAAGCATTTTCAACCAACAAGAGGTTCAAGGCAAAGAGATCCACTATCTCTATATCTCTTTATTTTTTGTGTTGAGGTTTTATTGGGTATTCTTATAAAAATACAGCATAGTTAGATAATTCTAAGAATCAAGATTGCAAAGAATTGTCCTGAGACAAAATTTTTTTTTTTGCCGATTTATCTTATTTACAAAAATGTCAGATCAAGCTATTCAAGCAAATGGAGGATGTTTTTATTTCCTACCAAAAGACTTTGAAACAATGCACAAACCTAGAGAAATTCGAATTATCTTTTAGTCGAAACGTACACACTAACAGATAAAATGATCATTCAAGATAAACTAGAAATTAAGATCGTGAAGAGACATTCGAAGTACCTTAGACTTCCTATTTTTTATAGGAAGGTCTAAGAAATAGGTTTTTTACATAATGCGATGTTTTCAGCTACCTACTAGCCTATGTCAGCACATTGGATGTCAACACATTGGAGCAATGATAAGCAAATTCTATTAGGGGACGAAGAATGAAAAAAGGAAAACAAATTGGATTAAATGGGATAAGATGTGTATGTCAAAGTAAGAAGAGGGGCTGGAGTTCAGAGACATTGAAGTGTTCAATTTGGCCCTTCTAGCAAAACAATGTTGGAGGCTTATTAAGAACCCAAAATCACTAGCATCAAGAACGATTGGGAGTAAATATTACAATAGAAAGAGTTACCTAAACTCTGATCTGGGTTTCACTCTAAGTTACACGTGAAGGAGTATTTGGCAAGCGAAACTTATTTTAGAAAGAGGAGGCTACTGGAGGATCGGAGATGGAAGGAGAGTTAAACTTTGGGGTGATCCTTGGTTACCAAAACATAATGATTTCAAAACATGGAATCCCCTAAAGGTTTTGGAACCTCACTCAACAGTTTCAGAGCTCATGCAGGCAGGGGTTAAGGAATGGAATAGAGAACTAATTCAATAGATATTCCTACCTTCTGAGGCACAATAAATACTGGAGATCTCAATTCCTAAAAGAGAGCAAACAGATAAATACATTTGGAAAAAGGCAAGAAATGACACATTTAGAGTTAAATTAGCTTATCATGGAATTAGAAGCTAATACCAGAATTAATCTAGCAATCTAGTAACAAACAGTGGGGAAGGAGATGCTTGAAAGAAATTGTGAAAAATCACCCAGAGTAGCAAACCTCATTTGGAGGCTCATGCACAAATCGCTATTAACGAAGCAGAATTTGTGTCGTAGAGAAATCAGACACACCCTAATTTGTGCAAGGTGTTGGACAGAGAAAGGAACTGAAAGCCACATCGTTAAGAACTGTCAATTCGCTAGAATGTTCTGGTTTGTCTTGCCTTTTTCTCTGAGAATAAAAATAACAAAAGAGCAAGATCTAAAAGGAGTGGATAATGGAGATGTTAGAAAACTTGAAGAAAAAGACAAAACACTCTTCAGTATGCTGATGAACCAATTGTGGAGAGCCCGAAATTTTCTTATCTTTGAAGGTGTCGTAAAGCCAATTATGGAGGAAATTGAAATGAGAATAGTTGTGAGAATTTTGGTCAACACAAATTCAAGGTGAAGAGATCAGATTAAGTGTAGTTCCTGTTTTCCAATTGAAAGAAAGATGGAAAGCTCCACTAACCACCCATGTGAAAATCAATATAGACGCTGCAATACTGAATAACAATAATGAGAGAGTTGAATAATGACAACAGATTATATGGATTGTATTTTGGGTGCTAAAACTTGGGCTATCCCTTTTTCTTTGGAAGCCCATGAGACGAAAGCATATGCAGCATACATAGGGATGAGCTTTGCCAAAGATTGTTGTTTTAATAGCATTATATTAGATAGTGATAGTATTAATGTGGTCAAAGCACTTAAACAAAGAAACCCAAGAAAAACTTGTTTCAGTATTTTTATCATTAATAGCCTAGCACTAATGGAAGAGTTTAGCTCTGTTTTATTTAGTCATGTTAAAAGGAAAGAAAATAAAGTGGCACATGAGTTAGCTAATATGGCTCTTACTATTTCAAATTTAATGTGGATAGAAAAAGTCCCTGACCATGTTTAATGTCTTGCTATGTTAGATATTTTATGCCAAAGTGAATGAAATTATATACCTTTTTAGTAAAAAAAAGTAACAATACTAATAACTTTGAATCAAGATCGATCTCAAAAAATTTAAAAGGGGAAAAGAGAGAAGAGGGGGCACACGGTGGAATAAGAATAGGCAAACACAATACCATGATAATGATTTTAAGATTTAAAACTAAGAAGAGTATGAATGATCAAAGAGTGGGTCGTTTCTTATTTTTGTAGACAACCTTCTGAAAGATATTTCTAAGAGAGAATTATTCAACTTGTTCAATAGGACAGAACGGATACATGAGATGTATTCGTCGCGAAAGTAGAGAAATGGTCAAATCTACTTGTTTGTTTTCATACGAATGGAGGGACTTTAAAGGCTATTAAAGAGATAAATCGTTCGCATTTGAGAGGAAAAGAAGTGTTTGTAAGGGAGGCTAAATACAAAAAAAATTCTGATGTGCAGCGTAGAGAAGCGAAAGGTGAGGCCATGAACAAAAGAAATTATAATGCTACGGATCCCATCGAAAGATCAGCTCAAAATCGGAGATAAAATCGAAAGATAATTTTCAGAAAAATAGAAAAGTTGAGGACCATCATGGAAATGGATTGATAAAGAAGGTAGAAGTCGCAATAGCAAAGAAGAATATGAATTGGATACAGAGGAGTCTAGTTAGAGGTACGACAATGACGATTGACTTTGGCTTACTGAAGCCAAAGTTTAGAGGGATTGGCTTCAAGTTGAACAAGTCTGATAACTGAGAGCATATAAGGTTATGTTGACCTTTGATAGTGTTAGAAGTGCAAAGGATGCATACACATTTAAAATGAATAATTTGTTAAAAATATTTCACAATGTATAAACATAAGAAGAATAGGAAGGGAGTAAAACTAGAAGAAAGTGGCTGAAGTGCTTTGGCATCCCTTTGCATGTATGATCCATGAAGACTTTCAAAAATATTGGGAGCAATGAGGGGAGGTGTTTAAATGTGATAATGTGATAGAATCATGCAAGGCTTTTAGTGCTGGTTGTGTTTTAATTGACACATGCATAATGGACTTCATCAATGAATAGATTCACATAACAATAGAAACCAGTGGTTTCGATGTCTTTGTTAAAGAAACTAGTAGTGTGAGGTATGGAAAAGAGTGTTTCTCGAAGATGACACTTGAAGAAGGATGCAGTCGAGTATCAGAGAGAAGAGAAAATGATCTAGACATCGAAGATGGAAAGAATGGTGAAATTTGCTAAGAACCACCATTGAAGGGCTGTAATGCAACGACAGAGTTGGTAGTGGAGGTGCAAAGTTTAGATGGACTTAAAAGGGTAGAGTGATAATTTCAGGTGAAGATTTGAATGAATGAAATAAATATCATTCAAAATAGGGATATGATCATAATGCAATTAAAGTAGTTATGAGGGATGCCGATTGTGTAGGATCTCCTGTGCAATGTGAGGATGTTATATTTAGTTGTACATTCTCGTAGAATCATGCTAATAATGAAAGGAGATCAAACTGCATACCATGATAATGATTGTAGGATTTAAAACCAAGAAGAATATTAATTATTAGAGAGTGAGTCATTTCTCATTTTCGTAGACAACCCTCAGAAAGATATTTTTAACAGAGAATTATTCAACTTGTTCAATTAGATAGAACGGATAAATGAGATTTATCCATCGTGCAAGCAAATAAATGGCCAGATCTACTTGTTTGCTTTCATATGAATGGAGGGACTTTGAAGGCAATCAAAGAGATAAACCATTTGTATTTGAGAAGGAAAAAAAGTATTTATAAGGGAGGCTAAATACAAAAAGAATTCTGATGTGCAGCGTAGAGAAGCGAAAGGTGAGGCCATGAACAAAATAAATTGTAATGCTGCCAATCCCCATCAAATTATCAGCTTAAAATCGAAGATAAAATCGAAGGACACTTTTTAAAAGAATAAAAAAGTTGAGGACCCGCATGGGAATGGATTGATAAAGAAGGTAGAAGTCGCAATAGCAAAAGAGAATATGAATTGGTTATAGAGGAGTCTAGTTGGAGGTATGATGTGAGAATTATTATCGGTCTATAAATTTCTTAATAAAAAAGGAACTTCGTTGTAAGCATAGTTCCAAACCAACTAATAACTCTCAATCAAAGTTTAATTTTGTTTGTCACAAGTACAAACCCCAATAAAAATAAACCGAAGTATTTAAATCTCGGGTCGTCTCATAAGGAATTGCAATGAAGTGATTAATTATTGGCTATGAAGAAACAAGGGGGTTTGATTTGTTGATTGGTAAGAAAAGTAAATAATAAGAAAGTAAATGACAATTAACTAATAAAGGGAGGAAAAAGAACTCTTGGCTAAGGCATGGAAATTGAGATCACCATCCTTGTCTACAAACCATATATTGACAATTATGAGGGACCAACCCATCAAGTCTACTTCTATACTTGAAGTACGTCAAATAGGCTTGACCAACATCAACCCATAAGTTCTAACCTAGCTACTAATTGACTTAGTAGTAGGCTAGCGTTAATGGGTATCAAATTGACCACTAAGGATTCTCAAATCACCAATTCAATGAGACCCAATGACTCAAGGTCACCCAATTCCCTTAGCCTAGGCCAAGAGTATAGAAAACTACTCTAATACTAGGGAAAACATTTCATCAAACACCTAGAGTGCAATAAAAGTAAACATCACAAAATGCAAGAATTAATAAAAGCTATAACTAACATGAGCAAGAAATCAACAATGGCAATTAAGATACACATAAAAAGACATAAAAACATAAAATTGCATTAAAATAAATAAAATCCAACAAGGGTTCATAAACATAAAAGAGAGCAAATAAGAAATTAACAAGAAAACTAAGAAGATTAAGACAATTGAACAATAAAATATAAATTGGATCTAAGAAAATTTAACCTAAACTATCCTAAATTCTAGAGAGAAGGGAGAACTTCCGTCTCCATAATTCTAACCTAAAACATGATGAAAACTAAACTATGATTCCTTCTCCCCTCCCCCCATTCCCTTGCAATCCTTGGGTTCAAAAGCATAAGAAATAAGTTGGATTTGGGCCTCATTGAGCTCAAAAATCGCCCCCAGCGTATTGTCTTTAGTGAGGTCATGTGCCGCTTGTCACGCGTATGCATCGGTCACGCGTACGCGTCACTGGAAAAATTCCTCTTCACGCATACGTGTGGGTGACGCGTGTGCCTCGCTGGTGAATCTCCTTTTCATGCGTATGCGTGGGTGACGCGTGCACGTGGCCTTGAGTTCAGCAAATCCTCATCTTCATGAATTCTCCATTTTTGCATGCTTTTTCTTCATTCCTTCAACCCAATCTTTGCCTTCTAATCCTGAAATCACTTAACAAACATATCAAGGCATCGAAAGGAATTAAAGTGAATTAAAATTAGCGATTTAAAGGCCTAAAAAGCATGTTTTTACTCTTAAGCACAAATTAGAAAAAATTCACAAAATCATGCTATTTCATTGAATAAATGTGAGAAAAGTTGATAAAATCCCCTAAATTCAACATAAGATAAACCACAAAATTGGAGTTTATCAAGGTACGATAATGACAATTAGCTTTGGCTTATTGAAGCCAAAGTTTAGAGGGATTGGCTTCAAGTTGAACAAGCCTAAGAATTGAGAGCATACAAGTTTATGTTGACCTTTGATAGTGTTAGAAGTGCAAAGAATGCATACACATTTAAAATGAATAATCTGTTGAAAATATTTTACAATGTATAAAGATGAAAAGAACAGGAGAGGAGTAAAACTAGAAGAATGTGGCTGGAGTGCTTTGGCATCCCTTTGCATGTATAGTCGGGGGAGACTTTCAAAAATACTGGGAGCCAATGAGGAGAGGTGTTTAAATGTGATAATGTGACAAAATTATGCAAGTCTTCTAGTGTTGGTCATGTTTTAATTGACACAAACTTAATGGACTTGACGAAAGCTATGTTTTGCAATTAGAAACGGTATAATTTCGAAGTAACTTGACACATCTTGCCAAACTGATTTGAAAAATAGTCACGAGCGGCAAGCATCTACAAGGTAAAACAGTTTCTTTAGTCAAAGTAGCTTAAGGATGAGATGAGGAAACAGAACACACCTAAGAACTAGAAGATAAAATAAGGACCGATTAGCCACACCTGTTTATAGGAAAAGAAAATTTTGAGGGTAAAATTTTCTTTTAGGAGGGTAGGATATAACAACCCGAATTTTTATGCCAACATGATGTTTTTCGAAAAATGTTATTCTCAGCAATTAGTTTTATTTCGATGAGTCAATTCCGAGTTTCAAAATAAAATAAATGATAATATAATTTATTATTATGTTATTAATTTATTTTATATGCTATAATTATAATAGAGACTAGGTAATAATATTATTATTATCAAGTCTGATATTTACTAATATAAGTAATTATCGGTATTTCTTGATAAGTTTAGAGTTGCTAATGTTTCATCAAATATCTTTTATCCTTAAGTTACTAATGTCATTTATATTAGTAACTCATATATATTTAACCCTACATATATTATTACTTGTGTTTTAATATATTCAGTTTTCATAATTATTCGTTTAAGATATTTATAACTTGACCCGCTGACTCAGCAGCTCCAGAACTTGACACCTAACAAATAATCATCCTTAATCATCATCTAATGTCATCATCTTTTGAATTCTTCCATTCATTTGGCCGAGACTCAAAGGGAACAAAAGAAAGAAATAAACATGGCTTATGTGCATATATATAACTTGACACCTAATGATGTCTTAACCACCACAAATCCATCACCATCAGCCCTTAATCATCTTCATTCATCACCGAATGAACTTGAAGAAAAAAAAGAGAGAGACCGAGAATGTTCTTGAGAGAATCGTGATCTTCCATCAAATTCTGGCTTCGATTTCTTGTGATCCGTAATTCCAATAAAAAATTTAGTCTGATTAAAGTATTTGTATCTTCCTCCTCTACATGTAGGGGTGGCAACGGGGCGGGTAGGGGCGGGTTTTTGCTCTACCCGACCCCCCGCGGGTTCGGGTGGTATTGCCATCCCTATCTACATGTTGGCATCACTTTTTCGGTAGAAGTTGACGATGATGTATCTCCCCTTCCCCTTGAGTTCGGCCAAATTAAGTTCTAGGAGGCACAGACGATTTCTGACGTTTTCTTCTTCAGCAGCTCGGTCAAAAAGCTTCTCCAAAGTTTCTATTGTTTTGATTTCATGCGAAAGTAGGATTTTAGTAATTTCTCACCAGTTACATTTGTATTAGATAAGTGAATTGATGTTGTGATTGATTATTGATTGGATTCGATTTAATTTATGTTAAATTCTTGTGATATATTGATATTTGTGATAAGTTTGAGGTTAGGTCGGTTTAAGTTCAGCCAAGAACTGCATAATTTTGATAAATTCGGGATTAGGATTATTTTTGAAATCAAGTAAAATTTTCTGTAATTAAAGGGGCGAGAGATTAAATTAAAAGCTGTGAAGAATCGGTAACCGTAAAACTCAAAAACGGATTTAAAGTTATATATATATTCGAACTGATTATAAAAAGATGTTTTTGGGTTTAAATAATTGTATTTGTTACCATGATAATTGATAAAACCCAATTTTGTGGTTTATCTTGTGCTTAATTTGGGGAATTTTATCAACTTATCTCACATTTATTCAATGAAATAGCATGGTTTTGTAACTCTCCCTAAATTTGTGCTTAAGAGTGAAAACATGCTTTTTAGGCCGTAAAATAGCTAAATTTAATTCACCTTAATTCTATTCGATGCCTTGATATCTTTGTTGAGTGATTTCAAATTCACAAGGCAAGTATTGGATGGAAGAAGTGAAGAGAAAAGCAAGCAAAGTGGAGAATTCATGGGAAAACAAGGATTTGGAGTACTTAGAGCGATGTGCATGCGTGACAGATGCGCACGCGTGAAGAGGTGCATCGTCTAGGTGATGCGTACGCGTGACATGACGCGTACGTGTGACAAGAAAAAAGCCAGACGACGCGTACGTGTGACCCAGGCGTACGCATCACAGCAGGCATATGACCTCATTAAAGTGAAAACGCTGGGGCGATTTCTGAGCTTTCCAGGCCCAATTCGAACTCATTCCTAAGGCTATTTCATGCAGAATTGAAGATTGAACAAAGAGAGAGCAATTAGTTTTAGGTTAGCATCATGTAGTTTAGTTTTCTAGAGAGAGAAGCTCCCTCTTCTCTCTAGAATTAGGATTCTTAGGTTAATTCTCATCTTAGATCTAGGGTTTAATTCTTGCTTTCATCTACTTTTTCTTGCAATTTATTGTTCTTTCTTCTTAGCTCCTCTAGTTTTACTTGTCATTTCCTTTATTTTGTTGCTCTTTAGTTTTATGAACACCATTGTTGGATTTGGATTCCTTTTAATGCATTTTGATATTTTATGTTTCTATTGTTAATTTGAGTTGTTGTTATTGTTTCCTTGCAATTGGGTAGTTGTAGATTTTATTATTCCTTGCAATTTATCATGCTTTCTTTTTGTGCCTTCCAAGTATTTGACAAAATGCTTGGTTGGATGTTAGAGTAGATTTTTTAGCATTCTTGGCTTGGATAGAGAAATTGGGTGATCTTGGGTTATGAATATCCAACTCATGTTGGTGATCTAGAGTGATTAGTTAATATTATTTCCATTGACTCTAATCTCTTGCTAATTCAATTAGTAAGTTGATTAGGACTTTTGGATTGAGATTAACTAGTCCTATTTGACTTTCTCCCTATGTTGAAGATAACATTGTACCTTCTTCCGATGTTGGAGATGACGAAATAGGATTAGCTCTTGTTAATCATTGTATGACTAGGATAGAAAGCCTTAATTCTCAATCCTTGCCATGAATGTCTCTCTTTATTATTTGCTTTCTTTAATTGTTTGTTTTACTTTTCTTGCCATTTACTTTCTTGCCCTTTTTACCAAATCAAACCCCCTTGTTCCTTCATAGCCAATAATTGATCACTTCATTGCAATTCTTTGTGAGATGACCTGAGGTTTGAATACTTCGGTTAATTTTCATTGGGATTTGTACTTGTGACAACCAAACATTAAAATTTGATTTGAGGATCGATTATCGATTTGGGCCATGCTCACAACGAAATTATTTTGCTAAATTCCGAACCGGTATAAATTCTTATGTCAAATTTTTGGCGCTGTTGCTGGGGAATTGCAATGGTGTTATGTTATTGGATATTGTTCATATGTGAATTTTGTGAATATATTTGCTTTTTGTTTCTTTGTTAGTTTTTGTTAGTTTTAGGATTTGGTTTCTTTGTCTCTAATTAGTTTTTGTTTTTATTTTCTCTTGCTACTATGAATTCTCACCCCTTTGGCTATGAGTGTGGTCACAACTATGTTGTAGGGAATAAAAGCTACACTGACAACATGCATCAAGGAATTGGAGATCAAAGATGGGAGGAGCCCAAGCTTATGGACAATCTTCTTCACAACAACCTCCTCCGGTTTCTTATGGGTACAATCCAACTCCTAATGCATACCAATCTAATGTATGTTATGACCGTTATTGTCATTGTCAACCACAACCACCACATACATATGACCCCTTCCCTTAACATACCCCTCAACAACCCTACCCACAAGCCTCATATCCACCATATGAACCATATCTAGAGCCACCACTATTCCAACACCAATACTTCCATGAACCACAAATTCCATATACACCACCTTAAGACTTTCACCAATATGAACCACCTTCCAATTACAATACCTTTCCCTCAAACAATGAACCCTCTCTTCTACCACTACCTTCAATGGACCAATCTCTCCAACCCTTAAGGCAAGAACAACAAGAACTTCTAGCTCGTTGCCAAAAGCAAGGGGAAGTCTTGGCTAACTTAACCGAAATGATAAGCCAATTGACGTCATTGTGCTCAACTATCCAAGACATCCTAATTATTGAATGTAGAGGATTATTTGAGGAACACAATGAGAAGGAGAATTTGGAGTTTCAAGGTGAAGAAGAGGAGTTGAAGCAAGAAGTGCAAAAAGAGGAGGAAGTAGGGATAATTGGACCAAAAGATGTGGTTGAAGATTTAGGAGATGTTGAATGCAAAGAGGAATCTCAAGTTGAAGAGCCTTCTTCCGTGGAGTTTGAAAGTGATGTCAAGGAGGATAGTGCACAACCTTCAAGGCATATTGAGAGTGAAGAATTGGAAGAAATGGAGCAAGCACCAAGTCCCCCTACTTACGATGATTCCGCATCAACATGTGATCCATTTGAGATTGATGAATCCTTCCCCATTGGACTTGGAATTGATGTTGAGGTAGATTTTACTCAACCTCATATTTATAATTTGAGTGATGGGGAAGAGTTAGAATAAATTGGTGAGGAAGAATGTGAAATTGAGGAAGCTTGGCAAGAGGTAGAGCTTGAAGAATCTTGTCAAGTGGTGGAAGTGCTTAGAAGAGGATGGACGGGAGTGGAATTCACTTTGTCATCAAGATCATTGGAGACCCCTTCACCTAAGTTACCATCTAATCCTTCATTTAAGTGGGTAAAACTCATAACTCTTAGCTTTATTAGCCCACTTGAATTTGGTTTGCTTGAAACGGATGGCCAACTTAGGACGCTTTGTAGAATGAAGCGTAAGAGAAGGATATTTAGTGGTTGGCGATGTAAATCTAGGCTCAATATGGTTGAAGCTTCAAGGAGTAGATGCAAAGGTTGGACTAGTGCTCAATTATATGGGTCTAGGAGGATCGTTTGGTACCTTAGTGAGAATTCGGCTTGCTTACCACCCGGAGGAAACCACCATGATCAACTTGAAGACGGGTGTGAAAACAAGGTTTGGGATCTCGGATTACAATATGAGGATCAAATTTGGGAGCTCCGAGCTTGTGAAGAACTCCATCGAGACTTGGTGCAATTAATTGAAAATCTTGAAGCACAATGGAAGACCAAGCATTGGTGGATGTTCAAGGATGGATTATGTAAAAACCAGAGTTTTTCACATAAAACCGTTTTAATAAAATAATTTTAGTGCCCGAAATAGATTCAAAATTTAGAAGTTTTAATTTGAAAATATAAAGGTAAAATTTGGTTTCAATGAATTTTTCTGAGTTAGAAAATGTATTTTCTGCGAAAAACTGAGAAAAACCTCGAACCGGCAACCGAATCGGTTCAAGTCTGTCCGGTACTGTGTTTTGAGAAAAATAAGATTTTGAAAATTGATTTATTGTTTTGAAAGGACAAAAATAATTTAAAGGTGAAAACCAGGCACTAATCTTAAAGGTTTTGGCCCAAAGTGGGCCAAACGGACTGGTGCACGAATTGTAAATCACACTTTTCACAACTCGTACCACTTACCAGCAAGTGCACTAGGTCGTCCAAGTAATACCTTACGTGAGTAAGGGTCGATCCCACGGAGATTGTTGGCTTGAAGCAAGCTATGGTTATTTTGTAATTCTTAGTCAGGAAATTAATAATAAAAATGGTTGGGTTTATGAAAAGTAATTAACATAAAATAAATAATACTTGTTATGCAGTAATGGAGAACAGATTGAGGTTTTGGAGATGTTCTGTCTTCTGAATCTCTGCTTTCCTACTGTCTTCTTCTTCACGCACGCAGATCTCCTTCCATGGCAAGCTGTATGTTGGTGGATCACCGTTGTCAATGGCTACCATCCGTCCTCTCAGTGAAAATGGTCCAAATGCGCTGTCACCGCACGACTAATCATCTGTCGATTCTCACTCATGTTGGAATAGAATCCGTTGATTCTTTTGCGTCTGTCACTACGCCCAACACTCACGAGTTTGAAGCTCGTCACAGTCATCCCTTCCCAGATCCTACTCGGAATACCACAGATAAGGTTTAGACTTTCCGGATCTCAGGAATGGCCGCCAATAATTCTAGCCTATACCACGAAGACTCTGATCATGAACCAGGAGGCTAAGAGATACACACTCAAGCTAGTGCAGATAGAACGGAGGTGGTTGTCAGGCACGCGTTCATAGGTGAGAATGATGATGAGTGTCACGGATCATCACATTCATCAGGGTGAAGTGTGAGTGAATATCTTAGAATAGAAACAAGCGTGATTGAATGAAAAACAGTAGTGATTGCATTAATTCATCGAAACACAGCAGAGCTCCTCACCCCCAATCATGGGGTTTAGAGACTCATGCCATCAGAAATACAATATGAAGTGTAAAAAATGTCACGAGGTGCAAAATAAATCTCTAAAAGTAGTTTTTATACTGAACTAGTGACCTAGGGTTACAGAAAATGAGTAAACTGAGGTAGATAGTGCAAAAATCTACTTCCGGGGCCCACTTGGTGTGTGCTTGGGCTGAGCATTGAGCTTTACACGTGTAGAGGCTTCTCTTGGAGTTAAACGCCAGGTTGCAGCCTATTTCTGACGTTTAACTCTGGTTTGTAACCTGTTTCTGGCATTTAACTTCAGAATAGGGCAGGAATTTGGCGTTTAAACGCCAGTTTGCGTCATCAAAACTCGGGAAAAGTATAGACTATTATATATTTCTGGAAATCCCTGGATGTCTACTTTCCAACGCAATTTAGAGCGCATCAATTGAGTTTTTGTAGCTCCAGAAAATCCATTTCGAATGCAGGGAGGTCAGAATCCAACAGCATCTGCTATCCTTTTTCAGCCTTTGAATCGGATTTTTGCTCAGGTCCCTCAATTTTATACCTGAAATCATAGAAAAACACAAAAACTCATAGTAAAGTCCAGAAATGTAATTTTTTCATAAAAACTAATAAAATTATACTAAAAATTAACTAAAACATACTAAAAACTATGTAAAAACAATGCCAAAAAGCGTATAAATTATCCGCTCATCACAACACCAAACTTAAATTGTTGCTTGTCCCCAAGCAACTAAAAACAAAGTAGGATAAAAAGAGGAGAATATACAATGAATTCCAAAAACATCTATGAAGATCAGTCTTAATTAGATGAGCGGGGCTATTAGCTTTTTGCTTCTGAACAGTTTTGGCATCCACTTTATCCTTTGAAGTTCAGAATGATTGGCATCTATAGGAACTCAGAATTTAGATAGTGTTATTGATTCTCCTAGTTTAGTATGTTGATTCTTGAACACAATTACTTTATGAGTCTTGGCCGTGACCCTAAGCATTTTATTTTCCAGTATTACCACCGGATACATAAATGCCACAGACACATAACTGGGTGAACCTTTTCAGATTGTGACTCAGCTTTGCTAAAGTTCCCAGTTAGAGGTGTCCAGAGCTCTTAAGCACACTCTTTTTGCTTTGGACCACGACTTTAACCGCTCAGTCTCAAGCTTCTTGCTTGACACCTTCACGCCACAAGCACATGGTTAGGGACAGCTTGGTTTAGCCGCTTAGGCCAGGATTTTATTCCTGTGGGCCCTCCTATCCACTGATGCTCAAAGCCTTAGATCCTTTTTATTTTACCCTTGCCTTTTGGTTTAAAGGGCTATTGGCTTTTTCTGCTTGCTTTTTTTCTTTTTCTTTCTTTTTCTTAATTTTTTTTGCCCTTTTTTGCAAGCTTTTTATTCATTGCTTTTTCTTGCTTCAAGAATCATTTTTATGATTTTTCAGATTATCAATAATATTTCTCCTTTTCCATTATTCTTTCAAGAGCCAACAATTTTAACATTCATAAACAACAAATTCAAAAATATGCACTGTTCAAGCATTCATTCAGAAAACAAAAAGTATTGCCACCACATCAAAATAATTAAACTATTTTAAAATTCGAAATTCATGTACTTCTTTTTCTTTTTCAGAAAACATTTTTCATTTAAGAAAGGTGATGGATTCATAGGACATTCATATCTTTAAGACATTGACACTAGACACTAATGATCATGTAATAAAGACACAAACATAGATAAAACATAAAGCATATAAATCGAAAAATAGAAAAATAAATAGACAAGGAGATTAAAGAACGGGTCCACCTTAGTGAGGGTGGCGTCTTCTTCCTCTTGAAGAACCAATGGTGCTCTTGAGCTCCTCTATGTCTCTTCCTTGTCTTTGTTACTCCTCCCTCATGGCTCTTTGATCTGCAGTCAAATGCTCTACCACTGAACTATGGACCCTTGAGATGAACCTCTCCATCTCTCATGACTCGGGGGTGGAAGCAACTGCCTTCCTTTTCCTCTTTCTAGAGATTTCTCTGGCCTTGGTGCCATAAATGGTTATGGAAAAAACAAAAAGCCACGCTTTTTTTCCACACCAAACTTAAAAGGTTTGCTCGTCCTCGAACAAAAGAAGATAGAAGGGAGTAGAAGGAGAAGTGGTGGAGATGGAGGTTTGTGAATGGGTGGGTTTGGAGGGGAATGGTTTGAATTTGAATGGTGAGGTAGGTGGGGATCCTGGGGGAGAGAGAATAAGTTGAGGTTGGTAGGGATCCTGTGGGGTCAAGGACTTCTCATCCCTACTCCATTTAGGCGTGCAAAATGCCCTTAGAATGCAATTCTGGCGTTAAACGCCAGGTTGCAGCCTGTTTCTGGCGTTAAACACCAGCTTGTTGCTTCCTTCTGGCGTTAAAACGCCAGTAAGTCTATCCTCCAGGGTGTGCTATTTTTGATGTTGTTTTTTATTCTGCTTTAATTCTGCAGCTATTTTTATGACTCCATGATGAGCGGATATTTTATACGCTTTTTGGGGTTAATTTCATATAGTTTTTAGTATATTTTAGTTAGTTTTTAGTTTATTTTCATTAGTTTTTAGGAAAAATTCATATTTCTGGACTTTACTATGAGTTGTGTGTTTTTCTGTAATTTCAGGTATTTTTCTGGCTGAAATTTTTTAGATCTAAACTTTATATTCTCTAACGGCATGAGTCTCTAAACCCCATTGTTGGGGGTGAGGAGCTCTGCTGTGTCTCGATGAATTAATGCAAGTATTTTTGTTTTCCATTCAAACACGCTTGTTCCTATCTAAGATGTTCATTCGCGCTTAACTGTGATGAAGGTGATGATCCGTGATATTCATCACCTTCCTCAAACCATGAACAAGTGCCTGACAACCACCTCCGTTCTATATCCGATTGAATGAGTATCTCTTAGATTCTTTAATCAGAATCTCCGTGGTATAAGCTAGAACTGATGGCGGCATTCATGAGAATCCGGAAAGTCTAAACCTTGTCTGTGGTATTCCGAGTAGGATTCAAGGATTGAATGACTGTGATGAGCTTAAAACTCCTGAAGGCTGGGCGTTAGTGACAGACGCAAAAGGATAGTAAATCCTATTCCAACCGGATCGAGAACCAACCGGTGATTAGCCGTGCTGTGACAGAGCGCGTGAGCGTAGTTTTCACTGGAAGGAAGGAAGGTAGCCATTGACAACGGTGATCCACCAACACACAGCTTGCCATAGGAGGACGTGCGTGCGTGAACAAGAAGACAGAGGAAAGCAGAGATTCAGAAGACAAAGCATCTCCAAAACTCCAACATATTCTCCATTACTGCATAACAAGTAACCTTTGATCCATGCTCTATTGTTTATTTGCAATTCAACTGATAAACAGAATTGACTTCCTGACTAAGATTTACAAGATAACCATAGATTGCTTCAAACCAACAATCTCCGTGGGATTCGACCCTTACTCACGTGAGGTATTACTTGGACGACCCAGTGCACTTGCTGGTCAGTGGTACGAGTTGTGAAAAGTGTGATTCACAATTCGTGCACCAAGTTTTTGGCGCCGTTGCCGGGGATTGTTCGTGTTTGAACAACTGACAGATTATTTTGTTGCTTAGATTAGGAAAATTTTTCTTTTTGGTCTAGAGTCTCTTATTATTGTTCTTGGTTAAAAATATCCTTCTTTAAAACAAGTGATACATTTATTGTCCAATTGGCTGGAGCGTTAGTCTAAGCCCGTGACAGTTTGGTACACTCTTTTTAAAACCTTTTTCATAAATAATATTTTCTCTATAAAATTTTGTGCCAAACTTTAAGTTTGGTGGTTTCTTGTTGATTTTTCTGTGTTTTTCGAAAATTTATTTTGGTTTTCTAAAAATTTTTAAGTTTGGTGTTCTTGAGTTTTCCTTGTGACTTGATCTTAAAATTTTTAAGTTTGGTGTTCCTTGGTGTTTTCCCTCCAAAATTTTTGAAAATAAGGAGCATTAGATCTAAAATTTTTAAATCTTGTGCCATCTTATTGTTTTTCTCTTTCCTCTTAAAAATCAAAAATATCTTTTCTCTCTATTTTAAAAACAATTTTTCGAAATATATTTCTAAAAATTCAGATTTTTATTTCAAAATTTAAAACCTTTTTCAAAAATCATCATATCCTTTTCAAAACTTCCTAACCACTTTCTCTTTCCTCATTTTTTCGAAAATCTTCACCCATTTTTATTTATTTTATTTTAATTTATTTTGTTTTCGAAATAAATAAATAAATTAAATAAATAAAAATATTTTCTCTATTTTACATCATCTCCCTTTCTCCATCATGGACCTAAGCGGAAATGAACAGTCCA
>NC_029791.2:105219986-105228740 GCF_000816755.2 Arachis ipaensis
GAATCTCTTTATGATGCCTGGGAAAGATACAGAGAGATGCTACGAAAATGCACCTCTAAAATGTTTTCAGAGTGGGTTCAGTTAGACATCTTCTATTATGGGCTTGCAGAAGGAGCTCAGATGTCTCTTGATTACTCAGCTGGTGGATCTATCCACATGAGAAAGACAATTGAAGAGGCTCAAGAGCTCATTGATACAGTTGCCAGGAATCAGCATCTGTACCTAAGCAGCGACCCTTCCATGAAAGAAGAGGTTAAGACAGCAACTGCTGAACTCAGTCCTGTAAAACAAGTTGCTGAGTTCAATCAGCAATTGGACTTTCTAACAAAGCAGTTAGCCGAATTCAAAGAAAGGTTACAAGAGACAAGGATGGCTAATATCCATATGGACGAACAGTTTAAGCAAACAAAGCAGCAGCTGTCAAAGCAAATAGGGGACATGAAAAAGCCTCTGAACTTTCTTCTGAAAGAGGAAAAACCTCCTAAACCCGAGCTCAAGCCATTACCACCATCCTTGAAATATGCATTTCTGGGAGAAGGTGACACTTTTCCAGTGATCATAAGCTCTGCTTTAAATTCACAAGAAGAGGAAGCACTTATTCAAGTGCTAAGGACACACAAGACAGCTCTTGGGTGGACCATAGGTGACCTTAAGGGCATAAGCCCAGCTAGATGCATGCACAAAATCCTATTGGAGGATAATGCCAAACCAGTGGTTCAACCACAGAGGCGGCTAAATCCAGCCATGAAGGAAGTGGTGCAGAAAGAGGTCACCAAGTTATTAGAGGCTGGGATTATTTATCCTATTTCTGATAGCCCCTGGGTGAGCCCTGTTCAAGTCATCCCAAAAAAGGGAGGCATGACAGTGATTCATAATGAAAAGAATGAACTGGTTCCTACAAGAACAGTTATGGGGTGGCGCATGTGTATTGACTACAGAAGGCTCAATACAGCCACCAGAAAGGATCATTTTGCTTTACCATTCATAGACCAGATGCTAGAAAGACTAGCAGGTCATGATTATTACTGCTTTTTGGATGGCTACTCAGGCTATAACCAGATTACAGTAGATCCCCAGGATCAAGAGAAAACAGCATTCACATGTCCATCCGGAGTGTTTGCTTATAGAAGGATGCCATTTGGGCTATGTAATGCGCCTGCAACCTTCCAGAGATGCATGCTCTCTATTTTCTCTGACATGGTGGAAAAATTTCTGGAAGTCTTTATGGATGACTTCTCAGTATATGAAGACTCATTCAGCTCCTGTCTTGATCACCTGAAACTTGTTTTGAAAAGATACTAAGAGACCAACCTAGTTTTAAACTGGGAAAAGTGTCACTTCATGGTGACTGAAGGAATTGTTCTTGGGCATAAAATCTCAAACAAGGGAATAGAGGTGGATCAAGCAAAAATAGAGGTAATTGAAAAATTACCACCACCTGCCAATGTTAAGGCAATCAGAAGCTTTCTGGGGCATGCAGGATTCTATAGGAGGTTTATAAAGGATTTTTCAAAAATCGCAAAACCTCTAAGCAATCTGCTAGCTGCTGACACGCCATTTGTGTTTGACACAAAGTGCCTGCAGGCGTTTGAAATACTGAAAGCTAAGCTGGTCACAGCACCAGTCATTTCTGCACCAGACTGGACATCACCATTTGAGCTAATGTGTGATGCCAGTGATCATGCCATTGGTACAGTATTGGGACAGAGGCATGACAAGCTTCTGCATGTCATTTATTATGCCAGTCGCATTCTAAATGATGCCAAGAAAAATTACACAACCACAGAAAAAAAACTACTTGCAGTGGTTTACGCCATTAACAAGTTCAGATCATACTTAGTAGGATCAAAAGAGATTGTGTATACTGACCATGCTGCTCTTAAATATCTACTAACAAAGCAGGATTCAAAACCCAGACTCATCAGATGGGTATTGCTTCTGCAAGAGTTTGATATAGAAATAAGAGACAGAAAAGGGACAGAGAACCAAGTGGCTGATCATCTGTCCCGGATAGAGCCAGTGGAAGGGACGTCCCTCCCTTCTCTTGAGATCTCTGAGACGTTTCCTGATGAGCATTTATTCGCCATTCAGGAAGCACCATGGTTTGCCGATATTGCAAACTATAATGCTGCAAGGTTCATACCCAAGGAGTATAACATGATACAAAAGAAGAAATTAATTACTGATGCAAAGTACTACTTGTGGGATGAACCTTATCTCTTTAAGAGATGTGCAGACGGAATTATCCGTAGGTGTGTGCCTAGAGAAGAAGCACAGAGGATCCTGTGGCATTGCCACGGATCTCAATATGGAGGCCATTTCGGAGGTGAGCGAACAGCCACCAAGGTCCTCCAATGTGGCTTCTATTGGCCCACACTCTATAAAGATTCCCGAGAGTTTGTACGTAACTGTGACAGTTGCCAAAGAGCTGGCAATCTGCCTCATGGTTATGCCATGCCTCAACAAGGAATCTAGGAAATTGAGTTGTTTGACGTATGGGGAATTGACTTCATGGGACCTTTCCCACCATCGTACTCAAACACTTATATTCTGGTGGTAGTTGACTATGTGTCAAAATGGGTTGAGGCCATTGCCACACCCACCAATGATACTAAAACAGTGCTGAAGTTCCTCCAGAAACATATCTTTAGCAGGTTTGGTGTTCATAGAGTACTAATCAGTGATGGGGCACTCACTTCTGCAATAAACAGCTTTACTCTGCCATGGTTCGGTATGGAATTCGCCACAAGGTGGCCACTCCATATCATCCACAAACCAATGGGAAAGCTGAAGTCTCTAACAGAGAATTAAAGAGAATCCTGGAACGGACAGTAAATACCCGTAGAAAGGATTGGGCACGGAGCTTGGATGATGCTCTGTGGGCTTACAGGACAGCATTCAAGACCCCTATAGGGACCTCTCCATACCAACTCGTGTATGGTAAGACATGTCACCTGCCCGTGGAACTGGAACATAAGGCCTACTGGGCAACCAGATTCCTAAATTTTGATGCCAAACTAGCAGGAGAAAAACGATTGCTCCAGCTAAATAAGCTAGAGGAATTCAGATTCACAGCTTTCGAAAATGCCAAGCTTTATAAAGAAAAATAAAAAAAGTGGCATGACAGAAAGCTGTCATCTAGAATCTTTGAACCAGGACAGAAGGTTCTGTTGTTTAACTCTAGACTCAGGCTATTTCCCGGGAAACTGAAATCCCGATGGAGGGGACCATACGTGATTACAAGTGTATCACCATATGGCTATGTGGAGCTTCAAGATATTGATTCTGATAAGAAGTTCATTGTCAATGGACAGAGAATCAAGCATTATCTTGAAGGCAACATTGAGCAAGAATGCTCAAGGCTGAAGCTAGATTAAAAGCTCAGCAAGGTCCAGCTAAAGACAATAAAGAAGCGCTTGTTGGGAGGTAACCCAATTTTTATTTATTTTCATGGTTTTTCATGTTTTATTAAGTTCATGATCATGTGGAGTCACAAAATAAAATATCAAAAATTGAAAACGGAATCAAAAACAGCAGAAGAAAAATCACACCCTGGAGGAAGCACCTGTCTGGCGTTCAACGCCAGAACAGAGCATGGTTCTGGCGCTGAATGCCCAAAATGGGCAACATCCTGGTGCTGAATGCCCAGAACAAGCATGGTTCTGGAGTTCAACGCCAGAAATGGCTAGTAAATGGGCGTTGAACGCCCAAAATGGGCACCAACCTGGCGCTGAACGCCCAGAGTTGTGTGCAAGGGCATTTTGCATGCCTAAATTGGTGCAGGGATGTAAATGCCTTGACACCTCAAGATCTGTGGACCTCACAGGATCATTTCAAGATCTGTGGACACCACAGGATCCCCACCTTCCCTCCTCATAATCCTAGTTTTTTTTCCACATCTTCTTCTTTATCTATTCATTCTTCTTTTGCTCGAGGGCGAGCAACATTCTAAGTTTGGTGTGGTAAAACAATTATGAGAAGGATCTATAGCTTAGTGGTAGAACATGTGGCTGCAAATCAAGAGATCCCTGAGATACCTCAGGGGATGCACTTCCCTCCACATAATTATTGGAAGCAACTGAGGATAGAAATACCGAAAATCACTAGGAATCAAGCCACAAAGGCAAGGAAGAGACATAAAAGAGCTCAAGAACATCATTGGTGCCTCAAGAAGGAAATGCCATCATCACTAAGGTGGACTCGTTCCTTGTTCTTACTTTCTCTGTTTTTCGTTTTCTCTATGAGTGGTAATACTGGAAAACAAAGTGCTTAGTGCCACGGCCAAGACTCATAAAGTAGCTGTGTTCAAGAATCAACATACTGAACTAGGAGAATCAATAGCACTATCTGAATTCNTGAAAAGTAGACATCCAGGGCTTTCCAGCAATATATAATAGTCCATACCTTTCACAAGGATAGACGACGTAAACTGGTGTTCAACGCCAGTTCTCTGCCCAATTCTGGCGTCCAGCGCCAGAAAAGGATCAAAAGCTGGAGTTGAACGCCCAAACTGGCACAAAAGCTGGCGTTCAACTCCACAAATGGCCTCTGCACGTGGATTGCTTAATTTTCATCCCCAGCACACACCAAATGGGCCCCAGAAGTGGGCCTCTGCATCATCCATCATAGTTTACTCATTTGTTGTAAACCTAGGCTACTAGTTTAGTATTTAAACAACTTTTAGAGACTTATTTTGTATCTCATGACATTTTAGATCTAAACTTTATATTCTCTGACGGCATGAGTCTCTAAACCCCATTGTTGGGGGTGAGGAGCTCTGCTGTGTCTCGATGAATTAATGCAAGTATTTCTGTTTTCCATTCAAACACGCTTGTTCCTATCTAAGATGTTCATTCGCGCTTAACTGTGATGAAGGTGAAGATCCGTGACATTCATCACCTTCCTCAAACCATGAACGTGTGCCTGACAACCACCTCCATTCTATATCCGATTGAATGAGTATCTCTTAGATTCTTTAATCAGAATCTCCGTGGTATAAGCTAGAACTGATGGCGGCATTCATGAGAATCCGGAAAGTCTAAACCTTGTCTGTGGTATTCCGAGTAGGATTCAAGGATTGAATGACTGTGACGAGCTTCAAACTCCTGAAGGCTGGGCGTTAGTGACAGACGCAAAAGGATAGTAAATCCTATTCCAACCGGATCGAGAACCAACCGGTGATTAGCCGTGCTGTGACAGAGCGCGTGAGCGTAGTTTTCACTGGAAGGAAGGAAGGTAGCCATTGACAACGGTGATCCACCAACACACAGCTTGCCATAGGAGGACGTGCATGCGTGAACAAGAAGACAGAGGAAAGCAGAGATTCAGAAGACAAAGTATCTCCAAAACTCCAACATATTCTCCATTACTGCATAACAAGTAACCTTTGATCCATGCTCTATTGTTTATTTGCAATTCAAATGATAAACAGAATTGACTTCTTGACTAAGATTTACAAGATAACCATAGATTGCTTCAAACCAACAATCTTCGTGGGATTCGACCCTTACTCACGTGAGGTATTACTTGGACGACCCAGTGCACTTGCTGGTTAGTGGTACGAGTTGTGAAAAGTGTGATTCACAATTCGTGCACCACTCCATATGATCATCAACCTAAAGAAAACATAAAATAATAATGGAAAATGAAATGAAAAAGTAATTAACATAGATAAATAAGATTGGGTTGCCTCCCAATAAGTGCTTCTTTACTGTCAATAGATTGACATTACTGAGCCTTATAGTTTGCAATGTCTGCAAACCACGGAGCTTCCTGAATAGCAAACAATTGCTCATCCGGAAAGGTTTCAGAGATCTCATTAGGAGGGAGGGACGCTCTTGCTACTGGTTCTATCCGAGACAGATGATCAGCTACTTGATTCTCTGTCCTTTTTCTGTCTCTTATTTCTATATCAAACTCTTGCAGAAGCAACACCCATCTTATGAGTCTGGGTTTTGAATCATGCTTTGTGAGGAGATATTTTAGAGCAGCATGGTCAGTGTACACAATCACTTTTGATCCTACTAAGTAAGATCTAAACTTGTCAATGACATAAACCACTACAAGCAATTCCTTTTCTGTGGTTGTGTAATTTTTCTGCGCATCATTTAAAACACGGCTAGCATAGTAAATGACGTGCAGAAGCTTGTCATGCCTCTATCCCAATACTGCACCAATAGCATGGTCACTGGCATCACACATTAATTCGAATGGTAATTTCCAGTCTGGTGTAGAAATGACAGGTGCTGTGACCAACTTAGCTTTCAGAGTCTCAAACGCCTGCAGACACTTTGTGTCAAAGACAAATGGCGTGTCAGCAGCTAGCAAATTGCTCAGAGGTTTTGTAATTTTTGAAAAATTCTTTATAAACCTCCTATAGAATCCTGCATGCCCCAGAAAGCTTCTGATTGCCTTAACATTGGCAGGTAGTGGTAATTTTTCAATTACCTCTACCTTAGCTTGATCCACCTCTATTCCATTGTTCAAAATTTTGTGCCCAAGGACAATTCCTTCAGTCACCATAAAGTGACATTTCTCCCAGTTTAAAACTAGGTTAGTCTCTTGGCACCTTTTCAGAACAAGTGCTAGATGGTCAAGACAGGAGCCGAATGAGTCTCCAAATACTGGCGGTTTTAGTTGCGTTGGAAAGCTAACATCCGGGACTTCGAAATGATATAAAATTTGCCATATGTTATTTCGCGCTCAGGGGCGCGCACGCGCCATGTACGCGTGCGCGCCGATGCTGCCGTGGCCCACTAAAGTGAATTCGCCCCCAGCGATTTCTAAAGCACTTTGGGCCAAACCCAACTAATTTCTAATGCTATTTCATGAAGAATTCAAGCTTGGGCAAAAGGGGGAGCAATTATTTGAAGTGTTAGCATCATGTAGAGTAGTTTCTAGAGAGAGAAGCTCCCTCTTCTCTCTAGAATTAGGATTAGAATTTCTTAGATCTAGGTTTAATTCATGCTTTGATTTACTTTTCCTTTACAATTTCTTGTTCCTCTACTCTTTCTCTCTCTAATTTTGTATTTCATTCTTTTAATTGCTTGCTTTGTTGTTGATGCACTCTTCCTTCTTCTATTTTCTTTGAATGCAATTTATGATTCATGTTCTTTTATCATTGATTTGCTTTATTGTTGTTTAATTCCTTGCAATTGAGTAGTGTAGATTTATATTCCTTGCAATTTTACAATGCTTTCCTTTTATGCCTTCCAAGTGTTTGATAAAATGCTTGGTTGGATCTTAGAGTAGAATTTTGTGCTCTTGGCTTGGGAAGGTAACTTAGGAACTCTTGAGTCACTAATGTCCAAGTGATTAACGATTGGGAGCCATTAATGCTAGATCTCACCAATTGATTAGGTGTAGAACTAGGACTTATGGACTTGGATTGATATAGCTCACTTGACTTTCCTCTACTATTAGTTAGATGTTAACTTAGTGGGATTGATCCTTGCCAATTCTCATGTTGTGGTTAGTGATTAGGATAGAGATCCTTGACCACCTAACCTTGCCAAGACCTTTTTGTTAGTTTATTTCATTTGCCATTTATATTTCTTGTCCGTCATCTCAAAAACCATAAAACATACTTCATAACCAATAACGAGACACTTTATTGTAATTCCTAGGGAGAACGACCCGAGGTTCAATACTTCGGTTTATAAATTTAGGGGTTTGTTACTTGTGACAAACAATCTTTTGTATGAAAGGACTATTGTTGGTTTAGAAACTATACTTATAACGAGATTTCAATTGTGAATTCTAGACCACACAAAAGTCTCGTTCATCAGTTGCAGGTGCATTACATAGACCAAATGGCATCCTCCTGTAGGCAAATACTCCAGATGGACATGTGAATGCTATTTTCTCTTGGTCCTGAGGATCTACTGTAATTTGGTTGTAACCTGAATAGCCATCCAAAAAGCAGTAGTATTCATGACTTGCTAGTCTCTCTAGCATCTGGTCAATGAATGATAAAGGAAAATGATCCTTTCTGGTGGCTGTATTGAGCCTTCTGTAGTCAATACAGATACGCCACCTTGTAACTGTTCTTGTAGGAACCAGTTCATTCTTTTCATTATGAACCACTGTCATGCCTCCCTTCTTGGGGACAACGTGGACAGGGCTCACCCAGGGGCTATCAGAAATAGGATAAATAATTCCAGCCTCTAGTAACTTAGTGACCTCTTTCTGCACCACCTCCTTCATGGCTGGATTTAGCCGCCTCTGTGGTTGAACCACTGGCTTAGCATCATCCTCCAATAGGATCTTGTGCATGCATCTTGCTGGGCTAATGCCCTTAAGATCACTTATGGACCACCCAAGAGCTGTCTTGTGTGTCCTCAGCACCTGAATTAGTGCTTTCTCTTCTTGTGGATTTAAAGCAGAGCTTATGATCATCGGAAAAGTGTCACCTTCTCCCAGAAATGCATATTTCAGGGATGGTGGTAGTGGTTTGAGCTCGGGTTTAGGAGGCTTATCCTCTTCCTAAGAAATTTTCAGAGGTTCTTTTATTTCCTCTGGTTTCTCCAGATCAGGCTGAACATCTTTAAAGATGTCCTCTAGCTCTGATTCGAGACTCTCAGTCATATTGATCTCTTCCACCAAGGAGTTAATAATATCAACACTCATGCAGTCATTTGATGTGTCTGGATGCTGCATAGCTTTGACAATATTTAACTTGAACTCATCCTCATTGACTCTCAGGGTCACTTCTCCTTTTTGGACATCAATGAGAGTTCGTCCAGTTGCTAGGAA
>NC_029791.2:105228821-105256142 GCF_000816755.2 Arachis ipaensis
TTTCAGTTTCTCTCCAATCCTTCTTATGACTTAAGATCTCTTTCATGAACTTAGCATAAGAGGGTATTTGCTCAAGTACCTCTACAAACGGAATCTTTATTTCAAGAGTCCTGAGATAGTCTACAAAGCGGACAAATTGTTTATCCTATTCTGCTTGGCAAAGTTTTTGAGGATAAGGCATTTTGGCTTTATATACTTCAACCTTAGTTGCTGTAGGTTTATTTCCTACAGAGGCAGGTTGAGAAGCCTTCTTGAGGGAGTTATTATCAGCACTTGCAGGTGTCTGATCCCTCACTGGCGTTTGAACGCCATAACTGGACATGGATTCGGCGTTTAACGCCAGATTCCTACCCTTTTCTGGCGTTTGAACGCCAGAACTGGACATGGATTGGGCGTTTAACGCCAGTTTTTCACCCGTTTCTGGCGTTTGAACGCCAGACTTATTCCTCTCTAGGCTCTTACTGTCCTCAGAGGGATTTTGGGTAGCAGGTTGCTCATCCTCTGCCAGCTGTTCCTTTCTTGGCTTTTTGCTGCTTTGAGTTGAGATATTTAATATTTTTTCACTTCTTAATTGAACTGCTTGGCACTCCTCTGTTATCTGTTTTGATAACTGTTGTTTTGTCTAATTCAATTGTGATTCCATATCCTTGTTAGCATTTTTGGTTTCTTGTAGCATCTCTTTGAATTCTGCTAACTGCCTTGTTATAGAAGATAGTTGCTGATTGAGTTCAGCAACTTGTTCCTGAGGACTAAAGTCAGTTGATACTGCCTTAGCTTCTTCTTTCATGGAGGATTCATTACTTATATACAGATGCTGATTTCTAGCAACTATGTCGATAAGCTCTTGAGCCTCTTCAATAGTCTTTCTCATGTGTATAGATCTACCAGCTGAGTGGTCTAGAGATATCTAAGCTTTTTTTGTAAGCCCGTAGTAGAAGATGTCTAACTGCACCCACTCTGAAAACATTTCAGAGGGGAATTTCCTTAGCATCCCTCTATACCTCTCCCAAGCGTTATAAAGGGATTCATCATCCTCTTGTTTAAAGCCTTGGATGTCCAGCCTTAGCTGTGTCATCCTTTTTGGAGGGAAATATTGATTTAGAAATTTGTCTGATAACTGTTTCCATGTTCTTATGCTTGTCGTGGGTTGGTTATTTAACCACCTCTTAGCTTGATCTTTTACAGCAAATGGAAACAGTAACAGCCTGTATACATCCTGATCTACCTCCTTGTCACGCAATGTGTCAGTAATTTGCAAGAACTGCGCCAGAAACTCAGTAGGTTCTTCCTGCGGAAGACCGGAATACTGACAATTTTGCTGCACCATGACAATGAGCTGAGGATTTAGCTCAAAATTGCTTGCTTTGATGGGAGGTATACAGATGCTACTCCCATATGCAGCAGTAATGGGGTTAGCATATGACCCCAAAGTCCTTCTAGACTGTTCATTTCTATTTAGGTCCATGATGGATAAAAGGGAATTGATATGAATTGCAAATAAAATATATTTTTGTTTTTATTTTATTTAAGTAGAAACAAACCGAATTATTAAAAATAAAATAAAAATAATAAGATAAAATAAAATAATTAGAAATTAAAATATAAATTTCGAAAACTAAGAGAGAAATAAATTTGAAAACTAAAATAATTACTTAATTAAGAAGATTTAAAAAGATTTAAAAAACTTTGGATATGATTTTTTGAAAAAGATTTTGAATTTTGAAATTTCAAAACTAAGATAAGATAGAGTAAAAAGTTTTAAAATAAAAATCTGAATTTTTAAGAGAAATTTCGAAAATTAATTAGAATGAAGAGAAAAGATATTTTTGAATTTAATGAAGAAAGAGAAAAACAGTAAAAATGACACCAAACTTAAATTTTTAGATCAAAACAAAGAAAACAAACAGGAAAGCTTTGAATATCACAATGAACACTAAGAACAACTTTTGAAAAATTTTTTAAGAAACAGAAACACAAAGGATACCAAACTTAAAATTTTTTATATTCTGAGCACTAATAATTTGAAAAAAAAATTGAAAGAAAAATAAAATCATGCAATTAACACCAAACTTAAAATATGAAACTAAACTCAAACAGAAAAACTCAATTATTAGTTTATAAAAATTTTCAAAAAATTTAAAAAGAGAAAATAAGGATTTTTTTTAAAAAAATTCAACCAAAAACAATAATAGAAGACACAATTTTAGTGACTCTAAACTAAAAAGATAAATTTTTCATAATCTAAGCAACAAAATAAACCGTCAGTTGTCCAAACTCGAACAATCCTCGGCAACGGCGCCAAAAACTTGGTGCACAAATTGTAAATCACACTTTTCACAACTCGTACCACTTACCAGCAAGTGCACTGGGTCGTCCAAGTAATACCTTACGTGAGTAAGGGTCGATCCCACGGAGATTGTCGGCTTGAAGCAAGCTATGATTATTTTGTAATTCTTAGTCAGGAAATTAATAATAAAAATGGTTGGGTTTATGAAAATTAATTAACATAAAATAAATAATACTTGTTATGCAGTAATGGAGAATAGATTGAGGTTTTGGAGATGCTCTGTCTTCTGAATCTCTGCTTTCCTACTGTCTTCTTCTTCACGCACGCAGATCTCCTTCCATGGCAAGCTGTATGTTGGTGGATCACCATTGTCAATGGCTACCATCCGTCCTCTCAGTGAAAATGGTCCAAATACGCTGTCACCGCACGGCTAATCATCTGTCGATTCTCACTCATGTTGGAATAAAATCCGTGGATTCTTTTGCGTCTGTCACTACGCCCAACACTCGCGAGTTTGAAGCTCGTCACAGTCATCCCTTTCCAGATCCTACTCGGAATACCACAGACAAGGTTTAGACTTTTCAGATCTCAGGAATGGCCGCCAATAATTCTAGCCTATACCACGAAGACTCTGATCATGAACCAGGAGGCTAAGAGATACACACTCAAGCTAGTGCAGATAGAACGGAGGTGGTTGTCAGGCACGCGTTCATAGGTGAGAATGATGATGAGTGTCACGGATCATCACATTCATCAGGGTGAAGTGCGAGTGAATATCTTAGAATAGAAACAAGCGTGATTGAATGAAAAACAGTAGTGATTGCATTAATTCATCGAAACACAGCAGAGCTCCTCACCCCCAATCATGGGATTTAGAGACTCATGCCGTCAGAAATACAATATGAAATGTAAAAAATATCATGAGGTACAAAATAAATCTCTAAAAGTAGTTTTTATACTGAACTAGTGACCTAGGGTTACAGAAAATGAGTAAACTGAGGTAGATAGTGCAGAAATCCACTTCCGGGGCCCACTTGGTGTGTGCTTGGGCTGAGCATTGAGCTTTACACGTGTAGAGGCTTCTCTTAGAGTTAAACGCCAGGTTGAAGCCTGTTTCTGGCGTTTAACTTCAGAATAGGGCAGGAATTTGGCATTTAAACGCCAGTTTGTGTCGTCAAAACTCGGGCAAAGTATAGACTATTATATATTTCTGGAAAGCCCTGGATGTCTACTTTTCAACGCAATTGAGAGTGCATCAATGGGGTTTCTGTAGCTTCAGAAAATCTATTTCGAGTGCAGGGAGGTCAGAATCCAACAGCATCTGCAGTCCTTTTTCAGCCTCTGAATCGGATTTTTGCTCAGGTCCCTCAATTTCAGCCAGAAAATACCTGAAATCACAGAAAAATACACAAACTCATAGTAAAGTCTAGAAATATAATTTTTGCATAAAAACTAATAAAATTATACTAAAAATTAACTAAAACATACTAAAAACTATGTAAAAACAATGCCAAAAAGCGTATAAATTATCCGCTCATCACGGACCAAAAATGCTTAGCGGGTTGGACCGGGCCCAAGTGGACCCAAGTCCACCATATAAATTCTCTAACTAAGAGGCATTTAGCCTCATTTTTCAGAAAGGAAAGAGAGAGGGATGGTGAGAAGAGAGAAGAGAAGGGTTTGGGGTTTTCACTATTCACCCAAACCTTGTTTTGATCATAACTTGAGCTACGGAGCTCCAATTGACGAGCCATTTGTGGCCACGTGAAGCTCTTGACGAGCTCTTTCTTTCTATCTAAGAAAATCTGGTAGGATCTCACAACTCACGCTCTAGATTCCAGCCCTAGAATTATGCATTTTTGGGTTATGGTTTTTTAGTAGATTTTGTGATTTTGGTTGTTTAAGTGGTCTTTAGTAGCGGATAGTTATTAGAAATTGCTCCAATCTTCTTTGGACAAGGTAAAGTTTCTCATAAACCCTTGTAGTATTGTATATTGTGGTTTCTATGTTTTGATTTTGGCGATATATGTGATGCTAGTTTGAGTTTTGGTGCTTGTTGGAGTTGGTTTGGCTTTTGGAAGCTTGTTTGGACTCAAAGTGGTGGTTTGTGCATATTGGAAATCGGCCAAGGTATGGTTTCAGTTTTCTCTGTGTAATATATATTATTCATGGATACTTAGACTAGTGGTCCATAGGATTGGAATGGATATGTGGTTGTTTGTGATATATGTATAATGATGAGAGTGAGAAAAATGTATGTGTTGGGTATGATGTGTGATAAAATTGAGATGAGAAATATTGTTGATGTGGTTAGATAACATTGATTTCTGATGTGTTGCGGCGTTGGCGGATGATGATGGTGATTTTGATTGTTGATACTTGTGACGTATGATGATTTTGATGAATGTGATGAGTATGGTGATGATGATGTTGATGTATGATGTGGGAATTGGGTAATGATGATTTTTGAGGATTGTTAATGATTGATGGGGTTTATTGATAGAGGATGGTGGAATGATATTATGTGATGTAATTTGTCGAGATTGAGTTTACAAGTAGAATTTGGTATATGAGATTGATGATTTTACGTGTTGCTAAGTTGTGGAATGAAGGAAAAGTATATGAATATGATTTGGATACCTTGGGGACTATTTGGAATGTGGATTAAGTGATTTTGGATTTAGAGTTTGGTAAAGTTGAGATTTAAAGACTTTTTGGTAAAAATTGGTTTTTAGTGAATTTTGACGGGTTACAACTTGTGCCTCAATTTTCGAAAGTTGTTGAAACTTGTTTAGAATTAAAGTCCATTGAGAACTCTTCAAATTGATATAAAGTTTGTAAAATTTGGACTTTCGTAGAGGAAGTTATGATCATTTAAAGTTTGGTGTCAAAATCTGAAATTCTGTAAAGTTTCAGAATTTTGTGATTTCTGGTATGTGCGCATGCACACCCTGTGAAAATTTAAATCTGTGCGCACGCACAGCCCTGTGCATACACACAGGCAGGGGAAGGCTTCCTGTTTAGAGCGCTAGCATAGCTTGTGCGCGCATATACCCAATGAGGTTTTACAACATGTGCGCATGCACAAGTTGGGAATGGCAGTGACAGGCGGAAAATTGCCAATTAAGAATTTATAATAAGAACAGCGTTGCAAGTACAGTTCTTAATCGACGAAAATTCCGCTTATCAATTTAGAAAGAGTTGCCACAATTTAAGAATAAAATACTGGGAGTAGAATTCCCAGGTCATCTCCTAACGAGTTGACAAAAGAGTGCTATTTTATTGGTCAGGAATTTTTCTGAGAGATTTTAGAGTTGGAGAACAGAAAAATAAATGATTATAAATTAAGACAATGAAAATAAACAAGAGGTTTTGTGTAATTTAACTAAAGGAGCCTTGACCAGGAGAAGATTAATCGGAAGTTCTATCCTTGTTGAATTCTCCCAAGTGTAATAGTAAGAGGTTGTTGTTTTTACTTAGTTAACCTTTACCGAATAATGAAAAGTCAAGTAATTGAGCCAACTCTAATCCACAAGTCCTAATCTTCTCCTATGGAAGGATTAGCGTTAGTGACTAGGGAGTTAGCCAACAACTTCCAATTGCAAATTAACACTTGAGTATTCCAACTCAAGGGTCTCCTATTAATCAACTCCAAGGTCAAGTTAAGAGCCTACTCCATTGACATGGATGCCAATGTCGCAGACATATAAGGGGAAAAGAGAAGAGACATGGTAACTAAAATTAAATTAATAAAAGCTGATTTTGGAGTAATAAATTAAGGAAAGATGATACTCAAACCAATAATGAAATTAAATGTAAAAATAATTCTTGCATTAATAATTCAAAAATCAAAGATATCCATATGTAAATTTGAACAGGGTAAATAGGTGATAAAAGAGTAAGGAAATAAGAAAACAAACTAGAATGATAGAAACTTCAACGGAGGTAGTAACTCTTCTCAATATCCAAATCCAAAGCATAAAGCTCTAAAACTATGAATGTGAAGAACCCTAGAGGAAGTAGTATTTTCTTTCTAAGATTCAAAACTAAAACTAAAAACTGTGTAAAAGTGAATGTGTCTTGAGTCTCCGCTTGTCCCCTGGCTCTAGTCTGTGTTTCTGGGCCAAAAACTGGGTCCAAACTCAGCCCAAAATCGCCCCCAGCGTCTTCTGCAATTTCTGCACATGGCGCACGTCACGCGTACGCGTCAGTCACGCATACGCGTCGATGGTCCTCTTCGCATGTCACGCGTACGCGTCAGCTACGCGCACGCGTCGCTGATCTCGCTTGTCACGCGTACGCATCAGGTACACGCACGCGTCGCTGTGAAAATCTTCAAATCACGCGCGTCGATCCTTGCTGATCATCTCCTTTATTTCTTGTGTTCCTTCCATTTTTACAAGCTTCCTCTCCATCCTTTAAGCCATTCCTGCCCTATACAGCCTGAAAACACTTAACGCACGGATCACGGCATCGAATGGTATAAAGGGGAATTAAAATACACAATTTAAAGGCTTAGGAAGCAAGTTTTCAACCATTAGAACAAAATTGGGAAGGAATTATAAAATCATGCAAATTGTTTGAATAAGTGTGCAAAGACTTGATAAAAACCACTCAGATTAGCACAAAATAAACCATAAAATAGTGGTTTATGAATCTCCCCACACTTAACATTAGCATGTCCTCATGATAAGCTCAAGGAGACAAAAGAAATGAATGGGGGAAAGTAGGACTCATGAGATGCAACCTATGTATGTGAATGCAACTATATGCTAAGATGTTTCTATCTACTTGGTTAAAAGTAAACAAGTTCTCCAAGACAAATATAAATCAGATTCCACTAATTCAAATCACACAATAAAAGACAGGTAAACTTGTAAGAAGATAGCTCATGATAGCAGGGAACATAGAATCAAGCATTGAACCCTCACTGGTAGTGTATACGCACTCTAATCGCTCAAGTGTTTAGGGTTAATCCACTCTACTCTTCTCTAGTCATGCTTTCTAAAATTTTGTTCTTCATCTAACCAATCAACAATTATTTAGTGTACCAATGCAAACATCATGAAGTCTTTTCAAGGTTGTAATGGGGCTAAGGTAAGGGTGAGGATATATGTATGGCCAAGTGAGCTATAATATGAATCTTTGACTAACCTAAGTTCTCACCTAACATACACACACTCTATATAACTCTAAAATCATGCCTAGCTATCTAAAATCAGACTTTTGTATTTTTCACATACTCATATATCAAATTTTCCTTAATTTCACCACATATGTATTGATCTTTTATCAAACTTAACATTGGGGTAATTTTGTCTCCTATTTATTATTTATTTATTTAATTTTTTTTTTGAACATGAAAGCAAACATAACATGTCAATGCATATGGTTTTTCTGGTTCCACATGAGTATGTACCCAAATTCCCAATATTTTTGTCAATAAAACACAACATATTCTCATCAACCCAAGTTCCCACATTTTTTCACACTTAGTTGACACACAATCTCTATCCTAAGCTAGCCAAAGATTCAAATGGGATAGTTAATTGTTTTTCCGTTTAAGGTTAGTGATGTGGTAATATAAAGAACAAATAGGGATTAAAAGGCTCAACGTGGCAAACAAGGGTAATTGAAATAGTAGGCTATTTAGAATAAGTGAGCTAATAATAATTAATGGCCTCAATCATATGTATGCATGCAAATACACTAAACAATGGACATATAGAATGGAACAAACTATAGATTGCAATCATAGATAAGAAAACACACAAGAATAGGAATCAAGGTTAAATAATGTAACCATATAATTAAGCTCAAAATCTCACAGGTTGTGTGTTTTAGCTATAAACCATGTTCCAAATTACAATCTTCAAACAAGTTTAACACAAATTTTCAATTTAAATTAGTGAAATATTATAAAATAAGGTCTTGAAAAGAAACTCATTACTTTAACCAAGCAGAACATACATGCAAGCAGTTATTACCATGCAATCTATCCTATCTAACAAAAGAAAAACTAAAATGTTGGTGTTAAGAGAGAGAAATTACCTCCAGAAGTCAAGGACTGACCTCCCCACACTTAAGGCTTGGCACGGTCCTCCGTGCCATCAGTAAGGAGCAAGGTAGGGCTGGAAGCATCGCCTCCGCTATCTGGTTTGCCATGGCTCCCTGTGCTACTAGGTGAAGGGGAGTCCGGGGTGTCCTTCTGTTCTAGAGGTGGGTGAGTACCAACGATGAGTTCCTTCAGATAGTTGTATCAGCGCTTGTTACGGCGCTCCATTTGTTTCATCCGCCGGTCTTGTCGGTCGAATTGCTCAAGGATCTGAAGGAACATCTGATGGGTGGATAGTGCTTGTGGTGTGGATGAAGGTAGAGTAGAAGAAGGAGGAGTATCCAGAGATGGGCTTAGAGGCCGGCTCGCAGAAGGAACTGGTGGTCTGATATATTTCCCATTCGGGACATACTGATCGGCCCTAGGGATCATGACCTTTGTGTCTCCTACCTGATAGGACACACCTGCTGCAGAGACTAAATTTGAAACCAATACGAGGAAAGGCAGGTTATCCGCTATCTGCACGTGTCCCATGGCTTGCCGGATGTGTCGGGGCAGGGTGAGGGGTTGCTCTGTCAGGATGCACCAGATGAGAACATCCATGTCCCTGTGAAGGTGGACTCGTGAGTGCTCGGAAAGATATAGTGGGACATAATCTGTGCCCACACGCAAGCCTCCAAGGTAAGTGATTGGGCTAAGATGCTCTTAGGTTTTGACCGATGCTGCCCGTAGATCCAGGTACTGCCAGGTTGGTTTATAACTCCAAGGACGCTATCCCAGTCGAACTGATACATCTGGCGCTTAAGAGAGGCCTCTTGATATGCATCCAATCCCTCTGGGCTATGTGGAAGATCTAGTACTCTCTGTATGGCACCCTCGGAGACATGGACTTGCTGCTAACGAACATAGACAGTCTGCAGGGTAGGCGAGTAGAAGTTGGAGTAGAATTCAACTACCCATGATAAGTTGGCCTCCCGCGGCTGCCTCCTAAAAAATCCACACTGTCTCCTCTCGATGCGGGGTTTCACAAAATCAATAAAGTGTGTTGGGACAATGAGTAGATGCTCATTATTGTAGTTCCTATCAGCTAGGATGTGGAACATCTGCTCGCAGTAACAGTTAGTGAACCATGTGGAGTCCCGTGCGGGAAAGGCTTTCTCTGCTTCATCAACTTTAATGATCCTCTTCACCCGCTTTGTTGGCGACTTGACACTTGTAGATGGTGGCACCTTAGCCGGTGTTCGCTTGGTTCCTCTCTTTGCTGGTGTCTTGTCAGTGGCCTTCTCTTTTCCTTTCTTGGTACCCATGCCTAAGGAAGAAAGAAAGAGGGAGAATGTTAAATATAGATAACTAAAGAACCGGAAGAAAAAAATTCCAAGTGATAATGAATGCCAAAGAAAAGATGATAGCTTAAATACATGGTAGCTACAACATGTAGGTAAGACATCAATTAAGAGCAAGAAGACAATTCATAATAATTAGATGCAAGAGGGTAAAAGTATGCAAGTAATAGGCATGAGAAGCATAACTCAAGCATCAATTATTAAATGTGCCAAATTAAAGAGCACTTGTATGATGACAATTGTGAATGATAATCCCAAATACATGTGGAGTACAAGTGTTGTGAAAAAGAGGCATTAAAGTGTAAGAGTAAAATAAAATAGGATTCAGAATGCCATGAGAGCGTTTTCACAAACACTTGGTGTGCAAGTTAAAATAGGAATGAAAATAATGGATCCAAATGTATATGAGAGCCAAAATTACATGTCAATTGTCAAATCACTCCTCATGGTATCCACAAGCTTTATGATAATAAGGTAATGCCCAAATAGAACTCCAACATCAACATAAAAGTGCATGAAAAAGGAATGTAAAAGAAACCACAAATAACTAAGCTAAGAAAATTTTGAGAAGAAAGATAAATTATTAATATGCAATAATGAAAGAAGAATGAAAGAGTAGATGGGAGGAAGAAAAGAACCTGAGGTAGAAGATGAAAAAGGGAGGAAGAAAGTAGTAGATAGTAAGAAGGAATAATGAAGAAAGAAGGAAGAAGAAAGAAGAAAGAAGAAAGAATTAGGAATGAAAAAGACGTAGGATTTAGGAGGGGGGAAGATAAAATCTGGGTGGCGTACTGTATTGGTGAGGCGGCGCATGCGACGCGTACGCGTGCATTGCGCAGAATGGATAGTGACTGATGAGGGAAAAATGATTTCACACAAAACTCACCCGCAAGTGTACCGGGTCGCATCAAGTAGTAATAACTCACAAGAGTGAGGTCGATCCCACAGGGATTGATGGATTGAGCAACTTTAGTATGGTGATGAATTTAGTTAAGCGAATATTTGATGATTTGAGTGAATTTTAATTAACAGAAGTGAAATTGCAAGTAAACTAAAGAGTAGAAAGGAAATTGCAGAATCTTAAATGTAGAAGAAGTAAAATTGCAGAAACTTAAAGTGCAAGAAAGTAAAAGAGCTGAAACTTAAATGGCAAGAAAAGTAAATAACTGAAACTTAAAGTGCAAGTAATTTAAATTACAGAATCTAAATTGCTAGGAAACTTAAATTGCATGAAGAATAAAGGGATTTGGGTATTGGGAATCAAAACATAACTGGAAACAGAAATTGACAATTGTAGTAGAATAATGAAAATAAAATGAAAATGTAAATCTCAATTGCTTTCTTCACAAAACAGAAAATAGGAAATTGCAAATGAAATGAAAGTGAAAGAAAAGCTATGATCAGATCTCCAATTCTTCAAAATGCAAAAAGGCACGGTAAAAGATGACTTCGAATTGAAATAATTCAGAAGAATTCTTCAATCCAAGTTCCAGATCCAAAACAGAAAGTAAAAGATTACAGAAGAGAGAAAACGAAAACAGAAAAGAAAATTTTAGATCTGATCTCAATTCTAAATTCTAGAAATTGAAAACTAAAAGAGAGCTCCTCTGAAATTAAATTCCTATCTATATTTACACTTTCTATTTCAGGCCTTCAGCACTTGGAGTGGGCTTTTTGGTCTTGCATGAAGTAGATCAAAATGGCCATTTGTTGCAGCTTCAGGTGAACGTAGCGTTCTCAAATTGAACGCAGCGTTCTTTCACCGACGCGGGCACGTCCTGTGTGCGAGCGCGTCCCTGGCATTCCTCATTATTGATGCGGGCGTGTACTATGCGCGAGCGCGCCCTTGAGCAGCGTTCATTAACTGAACGCTCCGTTCGCGCCATGAACGCTATGTCCGTGTGCGTGCCTTGTGCGCTTGCGCATGTATAGCAAAATATCAATTCTGCGTTCCAGCGTCTTGTACGCATCTGCATCCATCACCACTTTTATTCCATCGGCGCGGGCGCGGCATGTGCGCGTGCGCGTCGATTTCCTTTTTAAAGTTCCCACTCTGGAAGTATCGTAGGCGTTCACTCGAAATGAACGTAGCGTTCATTGTTGGTGAACGCTGATCCTCGATACACACGGGCGCGCCATCTACGCGTGCGCGTGGATCTCCAAACTTGCTTCGTCACGCGGGGGAGGCTAGTGCGCGTATGCGCCTTGTGAACGTAGTGTTCATTGAGTGAACGCAGCGTTCTTCTGCATGTTGCTTTCCTCTTTGTTTCTTCTTCTCATTTCTTTACCTGTTATCAATTAAACATGCCATCAAAGTCTCACCAAAATCATAAGGTTTTGCATCATCTATAATAATCAATTAAATTGTGCATAAATGTCATGATTTTATACAAAAATCTACAATGTTTAATTGAGTTTAGGAAACATGAAATTCTACTCCAATCACTTACTTATTATGCAAGAAAGTGCATAAAACCTAATGAAACAAATGAAAAATACTTGTGAAACTAGCATAAGATGACTTGTCATCACAACACCAAACTTAAATCTTGCTTGTCCCCAAGCAAGCACTAAAACATGAGAAGAAATAAAATGAAACAGAGAAGCATATATGTCCTTATTCAGCAGATAATTGAATTTTAATTCATGGGGTTTTATGCAGACATGATGCAGCTCAATTATTACCAGCTTCCAATCAAGAAATATCTCTTTGAGTGTTAACTAGAATTGCTGCTATATTGCCTTATTCTTTATTGATCCTTGTTAACTTTTTCTTTCTTCCTTTTGCTTCAGCAGCTTGTTTTTCAATTGTAGCTAAGTGTTGCAGAAGCTTTTTGGCTTAATTCATCACCTATTTACTACAGACACTTGGCTCACACTTCTTCTTAGGAACATTGATGCCCAGCACCTCTTTGGGTCACTAAATGCTTTGTAGCTAGGTTGCTTTTGATAATGAACTTTCGGTTGGTAATCCCGAATTAGTTAATCCAAGTTACCAAGTTTTAAAAGACTCCTCAGAACCTAATTGTCCAAGCATATCCTAGTACAAGAAGCACCACAGGCATATGTCCTAAGGTCTAAGCTATTGGTGTCTAGCCTTATTATTTGTTTTTTTCTTGTTGCCAATTCTTGGCTTTTCTTCCTTTCCTTTCTTGCTTTCTCTTTTTCCAAGGATGATTATTAATTGAAGGCTTTACAACAGCAACTAAGCTCACACTACAAATATACATCCTATCCTGCAGCCTTTATTATTGAGCTTATCATCAAATCAAGCAATTACCACCATTGAAGTTTATTCTAATTCCTACTACATTGGACAATCACTTTTTATTTCAAACATTTTCTCTTATTGATGCAAAAGGAAAATAAGACAGAATTTAATGCAGATGAGTGATAACAAGCATAATGCAAATCCTAATAAGAAATCTACTCAAGATATGAAAGTGCAGAATATAAAATATTTAGAGGCATATCATGTTTTAGATATGCATCTTCCTTATTTAATTAAAACTATAAAAGGGACTCCACCACCTCTAGTTGTTGTGCTCTTTTCCTCTGCTGGATTCTCCTTTCTTCTTCCGCTTCTTGCTTGTTTCTTGGGGTTCTTCAACAAGGCATCTACGATCCCAAATGTGGTCTACCTGATCCCAGAGCCCAGCATCCTTCAATTCTTGTTGCATATGTGCTGAATTTTTCTTGGCTTTTGCTCTCTGATGGTCTACCAATTCTTGGCATTGAACATATGGCTTGATCTCTCGGTTCAATATTGGTATGCCATAGACTACATAGTCTAACTTTGCTTGAGTTTCTATATCATACTCCATCCTGTCCAAGTTCTTATGCTCTCCAATTGTATGATATATATTCTTCCATTGGTAAAGATTTTGGATGTACTCTCCTTGCTTGGCTTGTTGTAGGGATAATCTATTAAATGATTCTTGAGAGTGTGCCGATTGTTCCCTTTGCCAATCAAGAGTTCTTGCTTGAAACTCTCTTTGTTGATCCAACATCTTGAGCTGGAAGTTTTCTTGTTGTTCCATCATTTGCTGTTGCCAATGCTTTTGTTGCTCTTGGGCTTTCAAATACTGCTCTTGTTGCTTCAAATATTGCTCCTGTGCTCTCATGTATTGTTGAGATATTTCTTCAATGGCTCTTTGCATTTGGCTTAAGTCCATTGCACCAGAAGCTTGTTCCTCCTCCATTTGTGGTTCAGAGGCTTGTTCTTCTTCTATTTGTGGCCTCCTTCTTCTTCTTTGGGATCTTCTAGTCTTTGCCTGGTGAGTGTCCTTCCATCCTGCACCCAATCTGTGTCTGAATCTTCAAAAAGCACCCCTGCTCTATTGCACAAACGCAATATGGTACTTAGGTGGCCAAGCCTAGCTGACTTGCTGCTACTTTCGGCCATCTCTTGGATGCTGTCTGCAATAAGTTGAGGGACATTTATTTCTCCTCCTTTTAGTATGCAGTGTACCATAATTGCCCTTCTTATAGTGACTTCTAAGGGGTTTCTAGTGGGAAGGATTGATCTCCTCACTATCTCGTACCAGCCCTTGGCCTCAGGCGAGAGGTCCATCCTCTTTAAGTGACATGGCTCCCCATTTGAATCTCTCACCCAATCTCTGTCCTCCAGACATATGTCATTTATGAGCTCATCAGGATTATTTTTACCATTTGTTCTCTCATCAAAACTGGGTTCTCTGAAAGGTATTATTCTTATTTGTAAGACCCGCATGATTGTAGCTGGAATGAAGTCCACTTCCACCCCACTCACATAACTTCTGTAGGGAAGTTCAATTTTTCCTTATCGTACTGCATTAGCATAGAACTCTCGTATCATAGTTGCGGTTATATCTGTGAGGGGTTCACAGAGGAGTTCCCATATTCTCTTCTCAATGATTTTCCTCATGATACGATACTCACCATCCTTCATTCTGAATCTGACTTCTGGAATTATTTTCTTCTCCTCCATCCACCTATGATACTGTGATTCATAGAACGGGGACTTAAATCTCTTGGTATCATAAGTTGATGGTTCGGCTAGAGCTAGTTGCTTTCCTTTTCTTGTTCTGGAGCTTGATGAAGCCATTTGAATGGGGCAAAGAATAAGGGTAATGATGCTTTGGTTAAAGCACAGTTTAGGATGAAAGGAAGGATAAGTAGGTACCGTGTGATGAAGGGAAGAAAAGAGGATGTAAATTGTATGAAGGAGTTATATGAAGCAGGCAAAGATGTGTGGCTCAGGAGGTATTGCTAGCCAATTTTTATAGCAGTGACATGAATCATTGAAACAGAATAATAGGTTGGTAGTTTGGTTAAGTTGCAATGAAGGGTGAAGATTGGGCAAGTCTTTGTTAAGATCATGGGAATGAACGGTTTGCATGTAAGGGTGAGTAAGGACAAGGATTACCTCTTCATTGGGCACACGGGTTTGATTTTCTAGGTAATGACCCTTCTCTACTATTGTGTAGGTTTGTACTTCCCAAGGGTCTACTTCCAAGCACATGTGACATACTGTTTACTTTTGTAACAACTGTACATGCATGGTCTTGTCTTCTCCTTCAGTCTTCTCTTCCTCATGTTTATCCACCTAAATTAATATAACAAAGATTTAGTTCACAGAGGTGGTGGTTTAAAGAAAAAAAATTCAACTAAATGACTAGCTATAGGAAATTGGAAATCTCAGCCATATGTTTCTTATACATGAATATCTAACCGTGTCACAAGGAATTGAGCAAAACATTGGTGAACACCAAATTTTTTTTGTTCTGTGGTTGGTATATTCATTACAAGGGACATTTTATTTTCTACCTTAACAAAATAAATTCATAAAATGATGCACTATATGGTTTATCTCTTTCATGAATTTGAGTCTTTGAGCAAAAGTGACTTTCTAAAAATTCATAGCATATGCAGAACATCAAACTTAATGTTTGGCTACATACTTCAATAAAATGAATGAGTATGTATCTTAGAATGGTTATATGATCAGCATACTTGAAAAGCCATTTTAGAGTGCCTTTAGGCACACCAAACTTAGGAATCAGACATATGCTTCAAAATGATGTGTGCAATTATCAAATCTACTCATGAGAGCTCAATTTCATGCTAGAAAAACCATTAATTATTGAAATTAAAATAATGGCAAGAAAATTAAATCATGGGTTGCCTCCCATGGAGCGCTCTTTTACTGTCACTAGCTTGACATTGGTTCCTTGTTAAGGTGGTTGATGATTATGGTGCCTCAATTTGTCCCCTCTCACTGTAAGCCTTCTTCCTGTGCCTTGATGGTCAATCTCTATATGCTCCAACGAGAGTATTTTATTGACAGTGTAGTAATCATCAGTTTGTGGACCTGTCTCCAATTGTTAGTATATCAGTTGCACTTTGTCTCCTTTAGAGAACCCTTCAGTTGGGATTCTTTTGTTTCTCCACCCTTTTGGAATCCTTTTTTTGCTCTTCTTTCCTTTCTTTGGTGGCTCTTTTGTCTTTACAGCAGGCTTTATATCAGGGTCTATCTTCCTTATGATCAACTCCTCACTTTCTTCCTGCCTTCTCTTCTCATTCTTTACATCCTCCTTTCCCTTTTGTTCTTCTTCATTGTTTGTCTTTTGCTTCGGAGGTGAGCTGATAAGTGCTTCATTGGGTTTTTCTTTCCAATGTAGAAATTCTTCTTCAACCCTCATACATCTTTTCTCTTTAACATTATGCTGTATTTCCTGGAAGACATTTAGAGTGATCTTCTCATCATTTACCCTCAAAGTCATTTCTCCTTGTTCCACATCAATGATAGCCCTTGCTGTGGCCAGGAAAGGTCTTCCCAATATAATAGAGTCATTCCCCTCTTCACCTAAGTTTAGGATTACAAAATCTGCTGGAAATATGAATTTCCCAACTCTGACCAAGAGATTTTTAATTACCCCCTTGGAAATTACCAGAGATCTATCCACTAGCTCCAATGACATTTGTGTAGGCTTCACTTCTTCTATAAATAGCCTTCTCATCATAGACAAAGGCATTAGGTTGATACTGGATCCTAAATCACACAGTGCCTTGTCAATGATTATGTTACCAATGGTACAAGGCAAGAAGAAGCTCCCAGGGTCTTTGAGTTTTGGTGGGAGGCCTTCTTGGATCACTGTGCTACATTCTTGTGTCAAGATCACTGTCTCTTTTTCATGCCAGCTCCTCTTCTTGTTGATAAGTTCTTTTAAGAACTTTGCATACAAGGGCATTTGCTCCAATGCTTCAGCAAGAGGAATGTTGATCTCCAGCTTCTTAAAAACTTCTAAGAACTTTGGGAAATATTGATCTTTGAGCTCATTTTGCAATCTTTGAGGGTATGACAGAGGAGGAGTGTAAGCCTTCACTTCTTTCCTCTGTTCTTGTGAATGTTCCTCAATAGCCTGCTTTCCCTTCTTTGAAGCTGGTGGTTCCTCATCCTTCTCCTTGAGCTCTTTCTGGTTCTTTTCTTCAATTGTCACTTGCTTCTTACTGCTAGCCTTGCCATCCTCTAATATTCTTCCACTCCTCAGTTGTATTGCTTTACATTTCTCTTTGGGGTTTGGAATGGTATCACTAGGGAGAGTGTTGGTTGGTCTTTCAGGCTGTTTGGACAATTGGCCTATTTGTCTTTCCAGGTTTCTTAGTGAAGCTTTAGTGCCCGGAATTGTGATTCACACTTTTCACATCTCCGCACAACTAATCAGCAAGTGCACTGGGTCGTCCAAGTAATAAACTTTACGTGAGTAAGGGTCGATCCCACGGAGATTGTCGGCTTGAAGCAAGCTATGGTCATCTTGTAAATCTCAGTCAGGCAGATTCAAATGGTTATGAGGTTTTGATAATTAAAATATAAATAAAACATAAAATAAAATAAAGTTACTTATGTAATTCATTGGTGGGAATTTCAGATAAGCGTCTGAAGATACTTTGTTGCTTCTGAACCTCTGCTTTCCTATTGCCTTCTTCCAACCATGCGTGCTCCCTTCCATGGCAAGCTGTAAGATCCTCTCAGTGAAAATGGTCCTCTACGGTTTCTGCACGGCTAATCAACTGTTGGATTTCTCGTCTCGGATGAAAAATACCAGGTACGGCTACCGCATGGCTAATCATCTGTCGGTTCCCGCTAGCATCAGAATAGAATCCATTGATCCTTTTGCACACTGTCACTGCACCCAACATTCGCAAGTTTGAAGCTCGTCACAGTCATCCCTTCCTGGATCCTACTCGGAATACCACAGACAAGGTTTAGACTTTTCGGATCCCAGGAATGCTGCCAATGATTCTAGCCTATACCACGAAGATACTAATCTCACAGACTTGGTCCGTGTATTAGATATCCAAGAGAATATACTCCAACTGTCGTCCAATGACTACGTTGAACATCATGTAGACCGCTTTGTGGTTGTCAGGCAAGCGGATCTTGGCTAAGCGAGTAACGAAGATTGGGTGATTGTCACGGGTCACCCCTTCATTCTGACTTAACTGAATTAAGTATGAGAGTATATCTTAGAGAAGAATTAGGCGTGAATTGAAAGAAAAACAATAGTACTTGCATTAATTCATGAAGAACAGCAGAGCTCCACACCTTAATCTATGGGATGTAGAAACTCCACCGTTGAAAATACATAAGTGAAAAAGGTCTAGGCATGGCCGTGAGGCCAGCCTCTAAAACATGAACAACAGATGATAAAAGTCTAAGATAGTATGCGAATACAATAGTAAAAAGTGCTATTTATACTAAACTAGTAACTTAGGTTTACAAAAAATGAATAACTAAGTGCAGATAGTGCAGAAATCCACTTTCGGGACCCACTTGGTGTGTGCTTGGGCTGATCAATGAAGCTTTTTCGTGCATAGGCTGTTCTTGGAGTTAAACACCAGCTTTGGTGCCAGTTTGGGCGTTTTACGCCAAGATGTTTTAGGCTGGCTTTGGATGCCAGTTTGGGCCATCAAATCTCAGGGAAAGTATGGACTATTATATATTGATGGAAAGCCCAGGATGTCTACTTTTCAACGCAATGGAGAGTGCGCCAATTGGACTTTTGTAGCTCCAGAAAATCCACTTCGAGTGCAAGAGGGTCAGAATCCAATAGCATCTGCAGTCCTTTTTCAGCCTCTGAATAAGATTTTTGCTCAGGTCCATCAATTTCAGCCAGAAAATACCTGAAATTACAGAAAAATAGACAAACTCATAGTAAAGTCCAGAAATGTGATTTTTGCATAAAAAATAATAAAGATATAATAAAAAGTAACTAAAACATACTAAAAACTATGTAAAAACAATGCCAAAAAGGGTATAAATTATCCGCTCATCACAACACCAAACTTAAATTGTTGCTTGTCCCCAAGCAACCAAAAACAAAGTAGGATAAAAAGAAGAGAATATACAATAAGTTTCAAAAATATCAATGAAGATTAGTTTTAATTAGATGAGCGGGACTAGTAGCTTTTTGCTTCTGAACAGTTTTGGCATCTCACTTTATCCTTTGAAGTTCAGAATGATTGGCATCTATAGGAACTCAGAATTCAGATAGTGTTATTGATTCTCGTTGTTTAGTATGTTGATTCTTGAACACAGCTACTTTATGAGTCTTGGCCGTGACCCTAAGCATTTTATTTTTCAGTATTACCACCTGATACATAAATGCCACAGACACATAACTGGGTGAACCTTTTCTGATTGTGACTCATATTTGCTAGAGTCCCCAGTTAGAGGTGCCCAGAGCTCTTAAGCACACTTTTTTTGCTTTGGACCACGACTTTAACCGCTCAGTCTCAAGCTTTTCACTTGACACCTTCACGCCATAAGCACATGGTTAGGGACAGCTTGGTTTAGCCGCTTAGGCCAGGAGTTTATTCCTTTGGGCCCTCCTATCCATTAATGCTCAAAGCCTTGGATCTTTTTTACCCTTGCCTTTTGGTTTAAAGGGTTACTGGCTTTTTCTGCTTGCTTTTTCTTTTTCTTTCTTTTTTTCTCTTTTTTTCGCAAGCTTTTCACTGCTTTTTCTTGCTTCAAGAATAAATTTTATGATTTTTCAGATTATCAATAACATTTCTCTTTTTTTTCATTATTTTTTCAAGAGCCAACAATTTTAACATTCATAAACTTCACTATAAAAAATATGCACTGTTCAAGCATTCATTCAGAAAACAAAAAGTATTGCCACCACATCAAAATAATTAAGCTAACTTCAAGATGATTTTAGAAATTAGGCACTTCTTGTTCTTTTGCAAATAAAAACATTTTTCATTTAAGAAAGGTGAGGGATTCATGGAATCATTCATAGCTTTAAGACATAGACACTAAACACTAATGATCATGTAATGAAGACACAAACATAGACAAAACATAAAGCATAAAAAAAATGAAAAACAGAAAAATAAGAACAAGGAAATTAAAGAACGGGTCCACCTTAGTGATGGCGGCTAGTTCTTCCTCTTGAAGATCTTATGGAGTATTTGAGCTCCTCTATGTCTCTTTCTTGCCCTTGTTGCTTTTCCCTCATGGCTCTTTGGTCCTCTCTAATTTCATGGAGGATGATGGAATGCTCTTGGTGCTCCATCCTTAGTTGCCTCATGTTGGAACTCAATTCTCCTAAGGAGGTGTTGATTTGCTCCCAATAATTATGTGGAGGAAAGTGCATCCCTTGGGGTATCTTAGGGATTTCTTGATGAGAAATTTCCTCATACTCTTGTTGAGGTCCATGAGTGGGCTCTCATGTTTGCTCCATCCTTTTTCTAGTGATGGGCTTTTGAGATGAATTTCTCCATCTCCCATGACTCAGAGTTGGAAGCAAATGCCTTCCCTTTCCTCTTCCTAGAGGTTTCTCCGGCCTTAGGTGCCATTAATGGTTATGGAAAAACAGAAAGCAGAGCTTTTTCCACACTAAACTTAAAAGTTTTGCTCGTCCTCGAGCAAAAGAAGAAAGAAGGGATTAGAAGAAGAAGAGATGGAGGAGATGGAGGTGTGTGAATGGTTTGGCCAGGGGGGTTTAGGTGGTTATGATGTGTGAAAAGGAAGGAGTGATGAGGGGCTTCTTGGAATAGGGGTTGGGTTTGGGAGGGAGATGGTTTGAATTTGAATGGGTGGGGGTAGGTGGTTTGTATGATGGTTTTGGAGGAGAGATGGAGGTGAGTGGTGGAGGTTTATGATGGATGGATGTGAGTGGTAAAAAGGATATGGGGAAGAGGGTAGGATTTGATAGGTGAAGGGTATTTGGGAAANNNTGGGGTCCACAGATCCTGAGGTGTCAAGGAATTCTGCTCCCTGCACCATTCTGGCGTTCAAACGCCCTCTGTGTGCCAATTCTGGCGTTAAACGCCAGCTCTGCTACCTTTCCTGGCATTAAACGCCAGTCTGTCTGCCATTTATGGCGTTTAACGCCAACCAGACGCCAAACACCCTTTTCTGGCGTTAAATGCCCAGAGTGCTGCCCATTCTGGTGTTTAACGCCCAGAATGCTGCCAGGCTGGGCGTTAAACGCCCATTCTGCTATCCTTACTGGCGTTTAAATGCCAGTAAGCCTGTCCTCCAGGGTGTGCTATTTTTGATGCTGTTTTTCATTTTGCTTTAATTCTGTAGCTATTTTTATGACTTCACATGATCATCAACCTAAAGAAAACATAAAATGACAATGGAATATAAATAAATATAGTTAAATAACATTGGGTTACCTCCCAACAAGTGCTTCTTTAATGTCAAAATAGCTTGACAATGAGCTCTTAGAGAGCTTCACAGATACTCAGAGCTTAATGGTGGCCTCCCAACACCAAACTTAGAAGTTGAGTGTGGGGGTTCTGTTTGACTCTGTATTGAGAGAAGCTTTTCATGCTTCCTCTCCATGGTTACAGAAGAAGATCCTTGAGCCTTAAACACAAGGTAGTCCTCATTCAATTAAAGGACTAACTCTCCTCTGTCCACATCTATCACAGCTCTTGCTGTGGCTAGGAAGGGTCTTCCAAGGATGATGGATTCATCCTCATCCTTCCCGGTGTCTAGGATTATGAAATCAGCAGAGATGTAAAAGCTTTCAACCTTCACTAAGACATTCTCTACAAGTCCATAAGCCTGTTTTCTTGAATTGTTTGCCATCTCTAGTGAGATTCTTGTAGCTTGTACCTCAAAGATCCCTAATTTCTCCATTACAGAGAGTGGCATGAGGTTTATACTTGAACCAAGGTCACATAGAGCCTTCTTAAAGGTCATGGTGCATATGATGAAGGTATTAAGAATTTTTCGGGATCTGATTTCTTCTGAGGTAATTTTTGTTGAACCAAGGTATTTAGTTCGTTGATGAGCAATGGAGGTTCATCCTCCCAAGTCTCATTACCAAATAACTTGGCATTCAACTTCATGATTACTCCTAGATACTGAGCAACTTGGACGTTAGTAATATCTTCATCCTCTTCAGAGGAAGAATACTCATCAGAGCTCATGAATGGCAACAGTAAGTTTAGTGGAATCTCTATGGTCTCTGTATAAGCCTCAGATTCCTTTAGTTCCTCAATAGGGAACTCCTTAGTGGCCAATGAACGTCCATTGAGGTCTTCCTCACTGGTATTCACTGCCTCTTCCTCCTCTGTGCATTCAGCCATGTTAGGTATATTGATGGCCTTGCACTCTCTCTTTGGATTCTCTTCTGTATTGCTTGGGAGAGTACTAGGAGGGATTTCAGTAACTCTTTTACTTAGTTGACCCACTTGTGCCTCCAAATTTCTGATGGAGGACCTTGTTTCAGTCATGAAACTGTGAGTGGTCTTACTTAGATCAGAGATTATGGTTGCTAAGTCAGAGAGGCTTTGCTTAGAATTCTTTATCTGTTGCTCAGAAGATGATGGAAAAGGCTTGCTATTGCCAAACCTATTCCTCCCACCATTATTATTGTTGAAGCCTTGATTAAGCTTCTGCTGATCCTTCCATGAGAAATTAGGATGATTCCTCCATGAAGGATTATAGGTGTTTCCATAGGATTCTCCCATGTAATTCACCTCTTCCATTGCAGGATTCTCAGGGTCATAAGCTTCTTCTTCAGAGGAAGCTTCTTTAGTACTGCCGGATGCAGCTTGCATTCCAGTCAAACTCTGAGAAATCATATTGACTTGCTGAGTCAATATTTTATTTTGAGCCAATATTAAATTCAGAGTATCAATCTCAAGAACTCCTTTCTTCTGAGTCATCCCATTATTCAAAGGATTTCTTTCAGAAGTGTACATGAACTGGTTATTTGCAACCATTTCAATGAGTTCCTGAGCTTCTGCAGGCGTCTTCTTTAGATGAAGAGATCCATTAGCTGAGTGATCCAATGACATCTTGGACAATTTAGACAGACCATCATAGAATATACATAAGATGCTCCATTCTGAAATCATGTCAGAAGGACACTTTCTGATCAATTGCTTGTATCTTTCCCAAGCTTCATAGAGGGATTCACCTTCCTTCTGTCTAAAGGTTTGGACTTCCACTCTAAGCTTGCTCAACTTTTGAGGTGAAAAGAATTTGGCCAAGAAAGAATTGACCAACTTTTCCCAAGAGTTCAGGCTTTCTTTAGGTTGTGAGTCTAACCATATCCTAACCCTGTCTCTTGCAGCAAAGGGGAAAAGCATAAGTCTGTAGACCTCGGGATTAACCCCATTGGTCTTGACAATGTCACAGATTTGCAAGAATTCAGCTAAGAACTGATGAGGATCTTCCAATGGAAGTCCATGAAACTTGCAGTTCTGCTGCATTAGAGAAACTAATTGAGGCTTAAGCTCAAAGTTGTTTGCTCCAATTGCAGGAATTGAGATGCTTCTTTCATAGAAGTCAGAAGTGGGTGCAGTAACGTCACCAAGCATCTTCCTTGCATCTCCACCATTGTTGTTATTTTCGGCTGCCATAACTTCTTCTTTTTCGAAAATTTCTGTTAGGTCCTATCCAGAGTGTTGTGCTTTAGCTTCTCTTAGCTTCCTCTTCAGAGTCCTTTCAGGTTCAGGATCAGCTTCAACAAGAATGTTCTTATCCTTGTTCCTGCTCATATGAAAAAGAAGAGAACAAAAAAGAATAGGAATCTTCTATGTCACAGTATAGAGATTCCTTTATATGAGTAGAAGAATAGAAGAAATAGAATGAAGAAGGGAGGAGAAGAATTCGAACACAGAGAGAGGGAGAGGGTTCAAATTATAAGAAGAAGAGAAGTGTTAGTAAATAAATAAAATAAATAGAAAGAGATGAGAGAGAGAAGAAATTCGAAATTTAATTTAAAAGAAGGGAAAAAATATTTTTGTTTTTATTTTAATTATTAGTTAGAATTCGAATTTAAGAAGAAAAATAAAATAAAAATAGAATTTAAAACAATTAGTCAAAGAATTTTGGAAAAAAGGGTTTTTGAAAATTAGAGAGAGAGAAAAGTAGTTAGGTGGTTTTGAAAAAGATAAGAAATAGTAAACTTTTAAAATCAAACAAAAAGTCAAGTAGTTAATTGAAAAAAGATTTGAAAATCAATTTTGAAAAGATATGATTGAAAATCATTTTGAAAAATATTTGAAAAAGAAATTAAAAAGATTTGATTTTTGAAATTAAAGTTGATTACTTGACTAACAAGAAAATAAAAGATATGATTCTAGAATTTAAAGATTGATCCTTTCTTAATAGGCAAGTAACAACTTGAAAATTTTGAATCAAAATATTAATTGTTAGCAATAAATTCGAAAATATGAAACAAAAATAAGAAAAAGATTTTGAAAATCAATTTTGAAATTTTCGAAAATATTAAGAAGAAAAATGAAAAAGATTTGAAAAGATAGAATTTTTAAATTGAAATTTTGGCTTGACTAACAAGAAACAACCAAATTTTGAAAATTTATGACTAAATCAATTCAAAATTTCAAAAATTATGAGTAAAATAAGGAAAAGATATTATTTTTTATTTTTGAATTAATGAAGAGAGAGAAAAACAAAACAATGACACAAAACATAAGAAATTAAGATCAAAACTAATAATGCATGCAAGAACACTTTGAATGTCAAGATGAACACCAAGAACACTTTGAAGATCATGATGAACATCAAGAACATATTTTTGAAAATTTTTAAGAAAAGAAAAATATGCCAGACACCAAACTTAAAAATTTTTAAACTTTAGACACTAATAATTCGAAAATACATATGAAAAACAAGAAAAGACACAAAACAAGAAAAATTAAAGATCAAACAAAGAAAATCATCAAGAAAAACTTGAAGATCATGAAAGAACACATACATGAATTTTCGAAAATTTAAAGAAAAATTAAAAAGATGCAATTGACACCAAACTTAAAATTTGACACTAAACTCAAACAAGAAACACAAAATTTTTGGTTTTTTTTATGGTTTTATTAATTTTTTTTGTATTTTTCGAAAATTATTTTAGAAAAGGAAAATAAAGAAATTCAAAATTTTTAATAAGAATTCCAGGATTCCTGTAATGTTAGTCTAAAGTTTCGGTCCAAAAGATTAGACATGGCCAATGGCTAGCCAAGCTTCAGCATAGAGTTATGAATGAGAATCCAAAGGCTCATGCAATGTGATTCTAAAGCTCCGGTCCAAAAGATTTAGCATGGCCAAGTGGCCAGCCAAGCTTTAACATAACACATACAAGCATGTCCTTTTTACAATAGAAGGTAGAAACCTTAGTCCAAAAGATTAGACATGGCTTAACAGCCAGCTAGGTTTCACCATATCTCATGAAGCTCTAGAATTCGTTCTTAAAAACTCTGAAGAACATAAAAATTTTTTTGAAAATTTTTATGAATTTTTCGAAAACTAATTTTTTTTGTATTTTTTTCGAAAATAAAAATAAAAAGCTTAAACATAAAATAAAATTACCTAATCTAAGCAACAAGATGAACCGTCAGTTGTCCAAACTCGAACAATCCCCGGCAACGGCGCCAAAAACTTGGTGCAAGGAATTGTGATTCACACTTTTCACATCTCCGCACAACTAACGAGCAAGTGCACTGGGTCGTCCAAGTAATAAACCTTACGTGAGTAAGGGTCGATCCCACGGAGTTTGTCGGCTTGAAGCAAGCTATGGTCATCTTGTAAATCTCAGTCAGGCGGATTGAAATGGTTATGAGGTTTTGATAATTAAAATATAAATAAAACATAAAATAAAATAAAGTTACTTATGTAATTCATTGGTGGGAATTTTAGATAAGCGTCTGAAGATGCTTTGTTTCTTCTGAACCTCTGCTTTCCTATTGCCTTCTTCCAACCATGCGTGCTCCTTTCCATGGCAAGCTGTAAGATCCTCTCAGTGAAAGTGGTCCTCTACGGTTTCTGCACGACTAATTGGTACGCGGAATCGTGATTACACTTTAATTATGTAAAATTCATTGCTCTTTCTTTCCCTGGAAATGGCGCCAAAAACATGATGCCAAGACCATGGTTCACAACTCCGTGTAACTAACCAGCAAGTGCACTGGGTCGTCCAAGTAATACCTTACGTGAGTAAGGGTCGAATCCCACGGAGATTGTTGGTATGAAGCAAGCTATAGTCACCTTGTAAATCTCAGTTAGGCAGATATAAAACAGTTATGGAGTTTTCGAATAATAATTAATAGAATAGGGATAGAGATACTTATGTAAATCATTGGTGAGAATTTCAGATAAGCGAATAGAGATGCTTTCGTTCTTCTGAATCTTCAACCTCACATTCTCCGGACTAAAATCTAAGTATTTCCCCCGAACCATTGTAACATAGTTCTTTGGATCTGGGTTCTTACTTTGATCATGGTTCTTGATGATCCATGCATTAGCATAGAACTCTTGAACCATTAGGATGCCGACTTGTTGGATGGGATTTGTTAGAACTTCCCAACCTCTTCTTTGAATTTCATGTCGAATCTCCGGATACTCATTTCTTTTGAGTTTGAAAGGGACCTCAGGGATCACCTTCTTCTTGGCCACAACATCATAGAGGTGGTCTTGATGGGCTTTGGAGATGAACCTTTCCATCTCCCATGACTCGGATGTGGAAGCTTTTGTCTTCCCTTTCCCCTTTCTAGAGGATTCTCCGGTCTTAGGTGCCATCAATGGTAATGGAAAAACAAAAAGCTTATGCTTTTACCACACCAAACTTAGAATTTTGCTCGCCCTCGAGCAATAGAAGAATGAATAGATGAAGAAGAAGAAGAAATAGAGGAGAGGGGGGTGGGAAGTGTTTCGGCCAAGAAGGGTGTAGAGGGGTGTGTTGTGTGAGTTTGATAAAGAATGGAGGGCTTTATATAGGAAAGGGAGAGGGGAAAAGGTGTCGGCCATATGGGTGGGTTTGGGTGGGAAATTGGTTTTGAATTTTGAAGGTAGGTGGAGTTTATGAGGTAGGTTTATGGGGAAGAGTGGATGGATGTGAGTGGTGAGAAGAAGTGAGTGGAGGTAGATGGGGATCCTGTGGGATCCACAGATCCTGAGTGGATCCTGTGGGGTCCACAGATCCTGAGGTGTTCAAGGATTTACATCCCTGCACCCATTAGGCATGTAAAAATGCCTTTGCACACAACTCTGGGCGTTCAGCGCCAGGTTGGTGGCCATTTTGGGCGTTCAACGCCCATTTGTGTGCCATTTCTGGCGTTGAACGCCAGAACCATGCCTGTTCTGGCGTTCAGCGCCCAGAAGCTGC
>NC_029791.2:105257844-105258524 GCF_000816755.2 Arachis ipaensis
CTTTCCAGTATCCAGGACTATGAAATCAGTAGGTATGTAAAGGCCCTCAACCTTTACTAACACGTCCTCTACTTGTCCATAAGCCTGTTTTCTTGAACTGTCTGCCATCTCTAATGAGATTTTAGCAGCTTGCACCCCATAGATTCCCAGTTTCTCTATTACAGAGAAGGGCATGAGGTTTATTCCTGAACCAAGGTCACACAAAGCCTTAAAGATCATGGTGCCTATGGTACAAGGTATTATGAACTTTCCAGGATCCTGTCTCTTCTGAGGCAATGTCAGTTGATCCAGATCACTTAGTTCATTGATGAACAAGGGAAGTTCAACTTCCCAAGTATCAATGCCAAATAATTTGGCATTTAGCTTCATGATTGCACCAAGAAACTTGGCAGTTTGCTCTTTAGTAACATCCTCATTCTCTTCAGAAGAGGAATACTCATCAGAGCTCATGAAGGGCATAAGGAGGTTCAATGGAATCTCTATGGTCTCTTGCAGAGTCTCAGATTCCTTTGGTTCCTCAGAGGGAAGCTCCTTATTGGTCACTGGACGTCCCAGGAGGTCTTCCTCCTTGGGATTCACGTTCTCCTCTCCCTCATTGGGTTCGGCCATTTTGCTTATGTCAATGGCCTTGCACTCTCCCTTTGGATTCTCTTCTGTATTGCTTGGGAGAGTACTAGGAG
>NC_029791.2:105258853-105265386 GCF_000816755.2 Arachis ipaensis
TTTTGAAAAAGAGTTAGTGATTTTCGAAAATGGTTTTTGAAAAATGTTAGTTTTTCGAAATTTTTTTTTTAAAATCAAAAATAAAAATAAGAATAATTAGTTAATTAAAAAGAAATTTTTGAAAAAGAGGGAAGATATTTTCGAAAATTAGAGAGAGAGAGAGTTAGTTAGGTAGTTTTGAAAAAGTTAAGAAACAAACAAAAAGTTAGTTAGTTAGTTGAAACAAATTTTGAAAAGATAAGAAGTTAGGCGATTAGAAAAGATATTTTGAAACCAACTTTTTGAAAAAGGTAAAATGATAAGATATTTTTGAAAAGATATGATAGAAATTAGTTTTTGAAAAAGATTTGATTTTTAAAATCACAATTAATGACTTGATTCATAAGAAATCACAAGATATGATTCTAGAATTCAAAGTTTGAATCTTTCTAAACAAGCAAGTAACAAACTTCAAATTTTTGAATCAAAATATTAATTGATTATGTTATTTTCGAAAATTTGATATAAAAATAAGAAAAAGATTTTTGAAAAATATTTTTAGAATTTTCGAAAATAACTAAGAATTTTGAAAAAGATTTGATTTTTGAAAAAGATTTTGAAAAAGATAAGATTTTCAAATTGAAAATTTGATTTGACTCATGAGAAACAATTTGATTTTAAAAATTTTTGAAAAAGTCAATCCAAATTTTCGAATTTGATGAGAGAAAATGGGAAAGATATTTTTTTGATTTTTTGAATTTTTATGATGAGAGAGGAAAACAGGAAAAATGATGCAATGCATGAAAGTTATGGATCAAAACAATGAATGCATGCAAGAATGCTATGAATGTCAAGATGAACACCAAAAACATTTTGAATGTCAAGATGAACATCATAGACACAATTTTGAAAAATTTTTAATGCAAAGAAAACATGCAAGACACCAAACTTAGAATTTTTTAATGCTTACGCACTAAGAATTCAAGAATGCATATGAAAAACACCATACAACACAAAACAAAAAATCATCAAGATCAAACAAGAAGACTTACCAAGAACAACTTGAAGATCATGAAGAACACTATGAATGCATGAAATTTTCGAAAAATGCAAGATGCACATGCAAATGACACCAAACTTATGACATGACTCATGACTCAAACAAGAAACACAAAAAATGTTTTTGATTTTTATGATTTTCTAATTTCTTTTGGATCTTTTTTTCGAAAATTATATGAAAAAGAAAAAATAAGGATTCCAAAATTTTTAACATGAATTCCAGGAATCTTGCATTCTTAGTCTGAAGCTTCAGTCCAGGAATTAGACATGGCTCACTAGCCAGCTAAGCTTTCAATGAAAGCTCTGGTCCAAAACACTAGACATGGCTAATGGCCAGCCAAGCTTCAGCATGTAATTCAGACATGTCACGCCTGACATACTCATTCCCAAAGGAATTAGACATGGCTTTACAGCCAGCCAGGCTTCAACATGCTTCATGAAACACTAGAATTCATTCTTAAAAATTTTGAATAAAAAATTTTTTCGAAAACAGGTGAGAAAATTTTTGGAAGATTTTGAAAAGTTTTTGAAAAGAAAACAAAAAGAAAATTACCTAATCTGAGCAACAGGATGAACCGTCAGTTGTCCAAACTCAAACAATCCCCGGTAACGGCGCCAAAAACTTGGTACGCGGAATCGTGATTACACTTTAATTATGTAAAATGCATTGCTCTTTCTTTCCCTGGAAATGGCGCCAAAAACATGATGCCAAGACCATGGTTCACAACTCCGTGTAACTAACCAGCAAGTGCACTGGGTCGTCCAAGTAATACCTTACGTGAGTAAGGGTCGAATCCCACGGAGATTGTTGGTATGAAGCAAGCTATAGTCACCTTGTAAATTTCAGTCAGGCAGATATAAAACAGTTATGGAGTTTTCGAATAATAATTAATAGAATACGGATAGAGATACTTATGTAAATCATTGGTGAGAATTTCAGATAAGCGAATAGAGATGCTTTCGTTCCTCTGAACCTCTGCTTTTCTGCTGTCTTCATCCAATCAGTCTTACTCCTTTCCATGGCTGGCTTTATGCAAGGGCATCACCATTGTCAGTGGCTACATCCCCTCCTCTCAGTGAAAAATATGCTCACATGCTCTGTCACAGCACGGCTAATCATTTGTCGGTTCTCGATCATGCTGGAATAGGATTCACCCTCCTTTTGCGTTTGTCACTAACACCCAGCACTCGCGAGTTTGAAGCTCGTCACAGTCATTCAATCATTGAATCCTACTCGGAATACCACAGACAAGTTTTAGACTTTCCGGATTCTCTTGAATGCCGCCATCATTCTAGCTTACACCACGAAGATTCCGATTAAGAGATCTAAGAGATACTCATTCAGTCGAAGGTAGAACGGAAGTGGTTGTCAGGCACGCGTTCATAGGGAATGATGATGATTGTCACATTCATCACATTCAGATTGAAGTACGAATAAATATCTTAGAAGCGAAACAAGATGAATTGAATAGAAAACAGTAGTACTTTGCATTAATCTTTGAGGAACAGCAGAGCTCCACACCTTAATCTATGGAGTGTAGAAACTCTACCGTTAAAAATACATAAGTGAAAGGTCCAGGCATGGCCGAGGGGCCAGCCCTCAAATGTGATCTAAGATAGCATACAACTGATCAAAGATGTCTAATACAATAGTAAAAGGTCCTATTTATAATAAACTAGCTACTAGGGTTTACATGAGTAAGTAATTGATGCATAAATTCACTTCCGGGGCCCACTTGGTGTGTGCTTGGGCTGAGCTTGAGTGTTGTACGTGTAGAGGTCCTTCTTGGAGTTGAACGCCAGCTTTTGTGCCAGTTTGGGCGTTCAACTCTGGTTTTGGCTCCTTTTCTGGCGCTGGACGCCAGATTTGGGTAGAAAGTTGGCGTTGAACGCCAGTTTACGTCGTCTATTCTTGGCAACGCAATTGGAAGCGCGTCATTTCGAGTTCTGTAACTCCAGAAAATCCACTTTGAGTGCAGGGAGGTCAGAATCCAACAGCATCAGCAGTCCTTTTTCAACCTCTGAATCTGATTTCTGCTCAAGTCCCTCAATTTCAGTCAGAAAATACCTGAAATCACAGAAAAACACACAATCTCATAGTAAAGTCCAGAAATTTGAATTTAACATAAAAACTAATGAAAACATCCCTAAAAATAACTAGATCCTACTAAAAATATATTAAAAACAATGTCAAAAAGCGTATAAATTATCCGCTTATCACTAATCAACTGTCGGATTTCTCGTCTCGGATGAAAAATACCAGGTACAGCTACCGCATGGCTAATCATCTGTCGGTTCCTGCTAGCATCGGAATAGAATCCATTGATCCTTTTTCACACTGTCACTGCGCCCAACATCGCAGGTTTGAAGCTCGTCACAGTCATCCCTTCCCGGATCCTACTCGGAATACCACAGACAAGGTTTAGACTTTCCGGATCCTAGGAATACTGCCAATGATTCTAGCCTATACCACGAAGATACTAGTCTCACGGACTCGGTCCGTGTATTAGATATCCAAGAGAATATACTCCAGGTGTCGTCCAATGACTATGTTGAACATCATGTAGATCGCTTTGTGGTTGTCAGGCACATGGATCTTGGCTAAGCGAGTAACGAAGATTGGGTGATTGTCACGGGTCACCCCTTCATTCTGAATTAATTGAATTAAGTACGAGAGTATATCTTGGAGAAGAAGTAGGTGTGAATTGAAAGAAAAACAATAGTACTTGCATTAATTCATGAAGAACAGCAGAGCTCCACAACTTAATCTATGGGGTGTAGAAACTCCACCGTTGAAAATACATAAGTGAAAAAGGTCTAGGCATGGTCGTGAGGCCAGCCTCTAAAACATGAACAACAGATGAAAAAAGTCTAAGATAGTATGCGAATACAATAGTAAAAAGTGCTATTTATATTAAACTAGTAACTTAGGTTTACAGAAAATGAATAACTAAGTGCAGATAGTGCAGAAATCCACTTTCGGGGCCCACTTGGTGTGTTCTTGGGCTGAGCAATGAAGCTTTTTCATGCATAGGCTGTTCTTGGAGTTAAACGCTAGCTTTGGTGCCAGTTTGGGTGTTTTACGCCATGATGTTTTAGGCTGGCTTTGGACGCCAGTTTGGGCCATCAAATCTCGGGCAAAGTATGGACTATTATATATTACTGGAAAGCCCAGGATGTCTACTTTTCAACGCAATTAAGAGCGCACTAATTTGGCTTTGATAGCTCCAGAAAATCTACTTCGAGTGCAGGAGGGTCAAAATCCAACAGCATCTGCAGTCCTTTTTCAGCCTCTGAATAAGATTTTTGCTCAAGTCCCTCAATTTCAGCCAGAAAATACCTGAAATTACAGAAAAACACACAAACTCATAGTAAAGTCTAGAAATATGATTTTTTCATAAAAACTAATAAAGATATAATAAAAAGTAACTAAAACATACTAAAAACTATGTAAAAACAATGCCAAAAAGGGTATAAATTATCCGCTCATCAAGCTTCATGGTTCTTATTAGCTAACTCTTGATGCTTGATCATCTTCTCCATCATCATCTCCAAATTGGAGACTCTTTGGGCTTCTTGGGGTAGTAGTGGCTGAGTGTGAGATGAAGGTGGTTGTTGAAAATTATTTTGGTTAGTTGATGGGTTGTGGGGTGGATAGAAGTTGGAATTCGGGTAGTTGTTTTGTGGTTTTCTATATGGATTTTGATTAGTGTTTTGATGATTCTAGTGATTTGTGTTGCGGGAGTTGTTTTGGTTGGAGTTCCTTTGCCATGAATTTTGGTTCTGGTTGTCTCCCCACCTTAGATTGGGATGATTCTTCCAAGAGGAGTTGTAAGTGTCTCCATAAAATTCATTCTGTCCAGCTCCTTGATTGTGCATATAATTCACTTGTTCTTACTGCTTCTCTTCATAAGCTTCTTCATTCTGCCCCCATCCAGCTGATGGTTGATTTGGAGTGCTAACTGCTGCAATTTGAAGACCATCAATTCTCTTAGCCATCAATTCTATTTGCTACTGGATTTGTTGGTGCATCACCTTATTTTGTGCCAAAATGGTGTCCACACCTTCCAGCTCCAACACATTTTTCCTTTGAGATGGCTGGCGTTGCCTTTGATGACCATAGAAGTATTGATTGTTAGTCACAGTGTCTATGAGGTTTTGGGCTTCCTCAGCTGTCTGCAGAAGTCATTCTTGGAGTTGAACGCCAGTTTGTAACGTATTTCTGGCATTCAACTCTGGCTTGTGACGTGTTTCTGGCATTTAACTCCAGACAGCAGCGTAGAATTGGTGTTCAATGCCCTTTTACGTCCTCTAAACTCGGCCAAAGAATAGAGTATTATATATTGCTGGAAAGCCCTGGATGTCTACTTTCCAACGCAATTGGAAGCGCGCCATTTCGAGTTCTGTAGCTCTAGAAAATCCACTTTGAGTGCAGGGAGGTCAGAATCCAACAGCATCAGCAGTTCTTCTTCAACCTCTGAATCTAATTTTTGCTCAAGTCCCTCAATTTCAGACAGAAAATATATGAAATCACAGAAAAACACACAAACTCATAGTAAAGTCCAGAAATGTGAATTTAACATAAAAACTAATGAAAACATCCCTAAAAGTAACTAGATTCTACTAAAAACATACTAAAAATAATGCCAAAAAGCGTATAAATTATCCGCTCATCACAACACCAAACTTAAATTGTTGCTTGTCCCCAAGCAACTGAAAATCAAATAGGATAAAAAGAAGAGAATATACTATGAATTCCAAACTATCAATGAAACATAGCTCCAATCAGATGAGCGGGACTTGTAGCTTTTTGCCTCTTGAATCGTTTTGGCATCTCACTTTATCCATTGAAGTTCAGAATGATTGACTTCTATAGGAACTCAGAGTTCAGATAGTGTTATTGATTCTCCTAGTTCAGTATGATGATTCTTGAACACAACTATTTTATGAGTCTTAGCCGTGGCCCTAAGCACTTTGTTTTCCAGTATTACCACCGGATACATAAATGCCACAGACACATAACTGGGTGAACCTTTTCAGATTGTGACTCAGCTTTGCTAAAGTCCCCAATTAGAGGTGTCCAGGGTTCTTAAGCACACTCTTTTTTTGCTTTGGACCTTGACTTTAACCGCTCAGTCTCAAGTTTTCACTTGACACCTTCACGCCACAAGCACATGGTTAGGGACAGCTTGATTTAGCCGCTTAGGCCTGGATTTTATTCCTTTAGGCCCTCCTATCCACTGATGCTCAAAACCTTGGGATCCTTTTTATTTACCCTTGCCTTTTGGTTTTAAGGGTTATTGACTTTTTGCTCTTGCCTCTTGGTTTTAAGAGCTTTGGCTTTTTCTGCTTGCTTTTTCTCTCTTTTTTTTCGCTATTTTTTTTTCTTTTTTTTTCTGCAAGCTTTGTTCTTTGCTGCTTTTTCTTGCTTCAAGAATCATTTTTATGATTTTCAGATTATCAAATAACATATCTCCTAGTCATCATTCTTTCAA
>NC_029791.2:105265450-105293173 GCF_000816755.2 Arachis ipaensis
ACGCTTCTTTAATGTCAATAGCTTGACAGTGGGCTCTCATGGAGCCTCACAGATGTTCAGAGCATTGTTGAGACTTCTCAACACCAAACCTAGAGTTTGACTGTGGGGGCTCTGGTTGACTCTGTTTTGAGAGAAGCTTTTGATGCTTCCTCTCCATGTTTACAGAAGGATGACCTCGAGTTTTAAGCACAAGGGAGTCCTCATTCAATTGAAGGACTAGTTCACCTCTGTCAACATCAATCACAGCTCTTGCTGTGGCTAGGAAGGGTCTTCCAAGGATGATGGATTCATCATTATCCTTCCCAATATCTAGGACTATGAAATCAGCAGGGATGTAAAGGCCTCCAACCTTTACTAACACGTCCTCTACTTGTCCATAAGCCTATTTTCTTGAATTGTCTGCCATCTCTAATGAGATTTTAGCAGCTTGCACCCCAAAGATTCCCAGTTTCTCTATTACAGAGAGGGGCATGAGGTTTATCCCTGACCCAAGGTCACATAGAGCCTTCTCAAAGGTCATGGTGCCTATGGTACAAGGTATTAAGAACTTTTCAGGATCCTGTTTCTTCTGAGGCAATGTCAGTTGATCCAGGTCACTCAGTTCATTAGTGAACAAGGGAGTTCATCTTCCCAAGTCTCAATACCAAATAATTTGGCATTCAGCTTCATGATTGCACCAAGGTACTTGGTAACTTGCTCTTCAGTAACATCCTCATTCTCTTCAGAAGAGGAATACTCATCAGAGCTCATGAATGGCATAAGGAGGTTTAATGGAATCTCTATGGTCTCTAGATGAGCCTCAGATTCCTTTGGTTTCTCAGAGGGAAACCCCTTATTGATCACTGGACGTCCCAGGAGGTCTTCCTCTTTGGGATTCACGTCCTTCTCTTCCTCTTTGGATTCGGCCATGATGGTCATTTCAATGGCCTTGCACTCTCCTTTTGGATTTTCTTCTGTATTGCTTGGGAGAGTACTAGGAGGGATTTCAGTGACTCTTTTACTCAGCTGGCCCACTTGTGCCTCCAAATTTCTAATGGAGGACCTTGTTTCATTCATGAAACTTACAGTGGCCTTAGATAGATCAGAGACTAAGTTTGCTAAATTAGAGGTATTTTATTCAGAGTTCTCTGTCTGTTGCTGAGTGGATGATGGAAAAGGTTTACTATTGTTAAACCTATTTCTTCCACTATTATTAAAGCCTTGTTGAGGCTTTTGATCCTTCCATGAGAGATTAGGATGATTTCTCCATGAGGGATTATAGGTGTTTCCATAAGGTTCACCCATGTAATTCACCTCTGCTATTGCAGGGTTTTCAAGATCATAAGCTTCTTCTTCAGAAGATGCCTCTTGAGTACTGTTGGATGCAGCTTGCATTCCATTCAGACTCTGAGAAATCATATTGACTTGCTGAGTCAATATTTTATTCTGAGCCAATATGGCATTCAGAGTATCAATTTCAAGAACTCCCTTCTTCTGAGGCATCCCATTACTCACAGGATTCCTCTCAGAAGTGTACATGAACTGGTTATTAGCAACCATGTCAATGAGTTCTTGAGCTTCTGCAGGCGTTTTCTTTAGGTGAATGGATCCACCTGCAGAAGTATCCAATGACATTTTAGCTAATTCAGAAAGACCATCATAGAATATATCCAGGATGGTCCATTCTGAAAGCATGTCAGAAGGACACTTTTTGGTCAGTTCTTTGTATCTCTTCCAAGCTTCATAGAGGGATTCACCTTCTTTCTGTCTAAAGGTTTGAACATCCACTCTAAGCTTACTCAGCTTTTGAGGAGGAAAGAACTTGGCTAAGAAAGCCTTGACCAGCTTATCCCAAGAGTTCAGCCTATCCTTAGGTTGAGACTCTAACCATATTCTAGCTCTGTCTCTTACAGCAAAGGGAAAAGCATGAGCCTGTAGACTTCAGAATCTACTCCATTAGTCTTAACAGTATCACAGATATGCAAGAATTCAGTTAAGAACTGAAAAGGATCTTCAGATGGAAGTCCATGAAACTTGCAGTTTTGCTGCATCAGAGAAACTAATTGAGGTTTCAGCTCAAAATTGTTTGCTCCAATGGTAGGGATGGAGATGCTTCTTCCATGTAAATTGGAATTAGGTGCAGTAAAGTCACCAAGCATCCTCCTTGCATTATTATTATTTTTGGCTGCCATCTCCTCTTCCTGTTCGAAAATTTCTGAAAGGTGCTTGCTGGATTGTTGTAATTTAGCTTCTCTTAGTTTCCTCTTCAGAGTCCTTTCAGGTTCTGGATCTGCTTCAACAAGAATATTCTTGTCCTTGCTCCTGCTCATATGAAAAAGAGGGACAGAAAAACAATAATAATAGGGATCCTTTTTACCACAGTATAGAGGTCCCTGTGTGAGTAGAAGAAAAAAAAAGAATAAGAAATCTGAACTCAAAGAGAGAGGGTTCGGATTTTTGGTGAGATAAAGTGTTAGTAGATGAATAAATAAATAGAAGGAGATGAGAGAGAAAGAGGATTTTCGAAAATAATTTTTGAAAAAAAGTTAGTGATTTTCGAAAATAGTTTTTGATAAAGGTTAGTAATTTTCAAAAATTAAAATAAAAAATTAAAATAATTAGTTAATTAAAAAATTTTGAAAAAGAGGGAAGATATTTTCGAAAATTAGAGAAAGAGAGAGTTAGTTAGGTAGTTTTGAAAAAGATAAGAAATAAACAAAAAGTTAGTTAGTTAGTTGAAACAAATTTGAAAATCAATTAAGAAGATAAGAAGTTAGAGAAGATATTTTAAAATCAAATTTTTGAAAAAGATATGATTTTGAAAAAGATAAGATAAAAAGATATTTTTGAAAAGATATGATTGAAATTAGTTTTGAAAAAAATTTGACTTTTAAAATCACAATTAATGACTTGATTCACAAGAAATCACAAAATATGATTCTAGAACTTAAAGGTTGAATCTTTCTTAACAAGTAAGTAACAAACTTGAAATTTTTGAATCAAAACATTAATTGATGATGTTATTTTCGAAAATTATGTGTTAAAGATAAGAAAAAGATTTTTGAAAAATATTTTAAAATTTTCGAAAATAAATAAGAAAAATAAAAAAGATTTGATTTTTGAAAAAGATTTTGAAAAAGATAAGATTTTTAAATTAAAATTTGATTTGACTCATAAGAAACAATTGAATTTTTAAAAATTTTTTGAAAAAGTCAAATCTAATTTTCGAATTTATGAGAAGAAAAAGGAGAAGATATTTTTTTGATTTTTGAATTTTTATGATGAGAGAGAAAAACATGAAAATGATGCAATGCATGAAAATTTTTAGATCAAAACAATGAATGCATGCAAGAATGCTATGAATGTCAAGATGAACACCAAGAACACTTTGAAGATCATGATGAACATCAAGAACATATTTTTGAAAAATTTTTGATGCAAGGAAAATATGTAAGATACCAAACTTAGAAATCTTTCATGTTTAGACTCTATGGATGCAAGAATGCATATGAAAAACAAGAAAAGATGCAAAACAAGAAAACATCAAGATCAAACAAGAAGATTTACCAAGAACAACTTGAAGATCATGAAGCTCCAATCCAAGGGTTAGACATGGCTTAATAGCCAGCCAAGCTTTAGTAGTACAAGCAATTCTCTGACATGTGGAGGCCTCAGTCCAAATAAATTTAGACATGGCTTTACAGCCAGTCAGGCTTCAACATGCTTCATGAAACACTAGAATTCATTCTTAAAAAATTTTAGAATAATTTTCGAAAACAATTGAGAAATTTTTGAAAGATTTTTGAAAATTTGTTTTTTGAAAATAAAACAAAAAGAAAGTTACCTAATCTGAGCAACAAGATGAACCGTCAGTTGTCCAAACTCGAACAATCCCCGGCAACGACGCCAAAAACTTGGTGCACGAAATTGTGATCTTAGGCAACGGCGCCAAAAACTATGTACGCACGTCTTAATAAATTGTTTTTCATTCACAACTTCGATACAACTAACCAGCAAGTGCACTGGGTCGTCCAAGCAATAAACCTTACGTGAGTAAGGGTCGATCCCACGGAGATTGTTGGTATGAAGCAAGCTATGGTCACATTGTAAATCTCAGTCAGGCGGATATAAAATAGTTATGGAGTTTTCGAACATAAATAATAAATAGATAGAAAATAAGGATAGAAACACTTATGTATATCATTGGTGAGAATTGTAGATAAGTGTATAGAGATACTTTCGTTCCTCTGAACCTCTACTTTCCTGCAGTCTTCATCCAATCAGTCTTACTCCTTTCCATGGCTGGCTTTATGTAAGGATATCACCGTTGTCAATGGCTACTTTTTATCCTCTCTGGAAAATGGTCCGATGCGCTGTCACTGCATGGCTAATCGTCTGGAGGCATCACCCTTGTCAATGGCTTCATCCCATCCTCTTGTGAAAATGGTCCAAATGCTCCGTCACAGCACGGCTAATCATCTGACGTTCTCGATCATACTGGAATAGGATTCACCCTCCTTTTGCGTCTGTCACTACGCCCAGCACTTGCGAGTTTAAAGTTCGTCACAGTCATTCAATCCCAGAGTCCTACTCGGAATACCACAGACAAGGATCAAAGATGATCCGAAGATGTCTAATACAATAGTAAAAAATCCTATTTATAATAAACTAGCTACTAGGGTTTACAGAAGTAAGTAATTGATGCATAAATCTACTTCCGGGGCCCACTTGGTGTGTGCTTGGGCTGAGCTTGAATGTTACACGTGCAGAGGTCATTCTTGGAGTTGAACGCCAGTTTGTAACGTATTTCTGGCGTTCAACTCTGGCTTGTGACGTGTTTCTGGCGTTTAACTCCAGACAGCAGCGTAGAACTGGCGTTCAACGCCCTTTTACGTCATCTAAACTCGGCCAAATTATGGATTATTATATATTGCTGGAAAGCCCTGGATGTCTATTTTCCAACGCAATTAGAAGCGTGCCATTTTGAGTTCTATAGCTCTAGAAAATCCACTTTGAGTGCAGGGAGGTCAGAATCCAACAGCATCAGCAGTCCTTCTTCAACCTCTGAATCTGATTTTTGCTCAAGTCCCTCAATTTCAGCCAGAAAATATCTGAAATCATAGAAAAACACAAAAACTCATAGTAAAGTCTAGAAATATGAATTTAACATAAAAACTAATGAAAATATCCCTAAAAGTAACTAGATTCTACTAAAACCATACTAAAAACAATGCCAAAAACCGTATAAATTATCCGCTCATCATCTACCTCAATAATGTATTCAACTTGAATATCTTCCTTTGAGCTTGGCTCCTCATGACTCCTCTCTTGTAGTGTGGTTTCGGACCTCAAAGTAATGGCATTGATTTCACCTTTGGGGTTGGGTAAAGGTTGAGAAGGTAGTGCATTGGAGTTGGCAGGTTGATTGTTGGGAGTAGAAGGTGGTTCCATCCGGGAGATGAGAGCTTGTAAAGTAAAGGTAAGACCAGTGATGCTAGAGGTAAGTGTATTCTGAAGGTTTTCATGTCCTTGTACAATAGAGCGAAGCATCTCATCATTGGAAGAGGAAGGGGGATAAGTAATTTGAGGGGCTTGCTGTTGGTTGTTCTGAGGTGCTTGGGCTTGTCTCTGGTGAGGTGCCTGGTATGTCTAGCCTTGGTTTTGCTGTTGGTATGGGAGGTTCTATGGATACCGATTCTGCTGATTGTTATTGTTCCACCTCTGACTTCCACTGTTGTCTCTGCCTCCTTGGTTGTAGTTGTCCCTCCATCCTTGGTTGGAATTATCTCTCCATCCTTGGTTGGAATTGTCTCTCCAGCCTTGGTTGGAGTTATCTTGCCAACCTTGATTGTAGTTCCCACCTTGGTTATAATTACCGCCTTGTGGATAATTCCCTTGATTCGGGCGGTTATAGTAGTTGCTAGTAGCTGCCAAGGTGTTGTCTTCTTGTTATTGGAGTTGTGGACATTCATCAGTGTAATGGAAATAGCAGGCATATATTCCACACACTCTCTAAGGAACCAACTGTTGACACTGTTGTTGTGGAGGAGGCTGAGGTTGCTGTTGATTCAGCTGTAGCTGCTTCAGTATGTTGGTCATCTCTCCCAGGGTCTTTGTGAGAGCAGCAGTCTCACTACTAGAAGAAACCTCCGCAATAGCCTTGGGATGGTTACTCCTGTGCCTGGCATTCCGGGTAGACTCAGCTAGATCGGCGATCAGTTGCCACGCTTCTGTTGCTGTCTTGTACTTAGTCAAAGAGCCATTACTCGCAGCATTTAATATAGTCTTGTCTTGAGGCTTCATGCCTTGTGTGAAATAGCTAATCAACACCAACTGGTCAATCTTGTGGTGGGGACATGAGTCTAGGAGATTCCTGAAGTGCTCCCAATACTCGTAAAGGGTTTCTGATTCTCCTTGGATAATGCATGGGATTTCTTTCCTCAGTCTATCTGTAACTTCAGCTGAAAAGAACTTTTCTAGGAATTTCCTTCTGAGCAGATCCCAATTAGTAACGACTTCTTCAGGTTGAGTGTAGAACCACTCCCTTGCCTTTTCCTCAAGAGAGAACGGAAAGGCATATAGCCAAATAGTAGTCTCATCCGCACCATGATGCCTAGTAGTTGAGCAGGCTGTCTGAAAATCTCTGAGGTGCTTAATAGGTTCTTGAGCAGGTAAGCCATGAAACTTAGGCAGTAGATCGATTAGCGCAGTCTTCAGTTCAAAATCTACAGCCATATTTGGGTGACACGCTTGATACGGTTGCAGTGTAAAGTTTGGAGCTCCTGCTTCTTGGAGAGTAATCCTTCGGGGCTCCGCCATGTTACCTGCAAGTAAATCAATAGAATTATTAGAAGAGGAGCTTGTTGCTTCCTCAAATGGCGCTTCAAATTTGCCCTCAGATGAGACTGGTGAATTGACAGCAACCACTTCATCACCCTCGGAGGCTAACTGACGCCGAGCTCGCCTAATACGTGAAATAGTTCTTCCAATCTCAAGATCAAATGCGGCTAAGCTCGGATTAGGTAGTGAACGCGTCATTCAATGAAAGAAACATATAGCTCATGGTAATAAAATAAAATAAAATATGCAAATAGGTAAATTTAAAAATATTTACACCAACCAAAAATTTAGCACACTGTTGTAACTCCCTGGCAACGGCACCAAAAATTGACGGGTGGAAAATTGCCAATTAAGAATTTATAATAAGAACAGCGTTGCAAGTACAGTTCTTATCTGACAAAAATTCCGCTTATCAATTTAGAAAGAGTTGTCACAATTTAAGAATAAAATACTGGGAGTAGAATTCCCAGGTCGTCTCCCAACGAGTTAACAAAAGAGTGCTATTTTATTGGTCAGGAATTTTTCCGAGAGATTTTAGAGTTGGAGAATAGAAAAATAAATTATTATAAATTAAGGCAATGAAAATAAACAAGAGGTTTTGTGTAATTTAACTAAAGGAGCATTGACCAGAAGAAGATTAATTGGAAGTTCTATCCTTGTTGAATTCTTCCAAGTGTAACAGTAAGAGGTTGTTGTTTTTACTTAGTTAACCTTTACCGAATAAAGAAAAGTCAAGTAATTGAGCCAACTCTAATCCACAAGTCCTAATCCTCTCCCATTGAAGGATTAGCGTTAATGACTAAGGAGTTAGCCAACAACTTCCAATTACAAATTAACACTTGAGTATTCCAACTTAAAGGTCTCCTATTAATCAACTTCAAGGTCAAGTTAAGAGCCTACTCCATTGACATGGATGCCAATGTCACAAACATGCAAGGGGAAAAGAGAAGAGACATGGTAACTAAAATTAAATTAATAAAAGCTGATTTTGGAGTAATAAATTAAGGAAAGATGATACTCAAACCAATAATAAAATTAAATATAAAAATAATTCTTGCATTAATAAATTCAAAAATCAAAGATATCCATATGTAAATCTGAACAGGGTAAATGGGTGATAAAAGAGTAAGGAAATAAGGAAACAAACTAGAATGATAGAAACTTCAACGGAGGTAGTAACTCTTCTCAATATCCAAATCCAAAGCATAAAACTCTAAAACTATGAATGTGAAGAACCCTAGAGGAAGTAGTATTTTCTCTCTAAGATTCAAAACTAAAACTAAAAACTGTGTAAAAGTGAATGTGTCTTGAGTCTCCGCTTGTCCCCTGGCTCTAGTCTGTGTTTCTGGCCCAAAAACTGGGTCTAAACTCAGCCCAAAATCGCTCCCAGCATCTTTTGCGATTTCTGCACGTGGCGCATGTCACGCGTACGCGTCAGTCATGCGTACGCGTCAATGGGCCTCTTCGCATGTCACGCGTACGCGTCAGCTACGCGCACGCGTCGCTGTGCAATCTCGCTTGTCACGCGTACGCGTCAGGTACGGGCACGCGTCGCTGTGAAAATCTCCAAATCACGCGCACGCATGAGCCATGCGTGCGCGTCGATCCTCGCTGGTCATCTCCTTTATTTCTTGTATTCCTTCCATTTTTGCAAGCTTCTTCTCCATTCTTTAAGCCATTTCTGCCCTATACAGCCTGAAAATACTTAACGCACGGATCACTGCATCGAATGGTATAAAGGGGAATTAAAATACACAATTTAAAGGCTTAGGAAGCAAGTTTTCAACCATAGAACAAAATTCGGAAGGAATTGTAAAATCATGTAAATTGTATGAATAAGTGTGCAGAGACTTGATAAAAACCACTTAGATTAGCACAAGATAAACCATAAAATAGTGATTTATCAGGCAGTCTGTTGGGGGCATTAGCACAACTTGTTCGAGCGAACAGAGTTATGAAATTTAGTACCTGTGCGTACGCACACCTCTATGCGTACGCACACCTCTATGTGTACGCACACATCTTAAAAATCTTTTGGGCGTGCACACGCACACCCCTGTGTGTACGCACACGTCCTATTTTATAACTTAAACTTTGTTTTTAAACTATTTCACTTTTCCAACAAGATTGTATACTTCTATGACTCCACTTTAAGACTCTTGGGCTTATTTTTGGGCATTTAAAACATGGGAAAGGCCTTAGGAGAATTTATTTGGTATTTCTTTGAAAAGTTAGAGAACGGAGGCTAGGTTTTTGGTGCACTGAGGATGGATTTGGGGGACCGAGAAGGGCGAAAGGTGTATGAATTGAGAAAATCATGAACCAATGAGTTTGTGATGGAATTGATAACTGACGACGGTTATTATGAGTTTGATGGATATTGAAGGAAAGTGTGCCCGGTACTATATCCTTGGAATGTTGAGAACTGATAATAGAAAGTGATTTGGGATGAGAAATGGTGATGACTGGTGATGATTTGAGGTCAATGGAAAGTGGTTGAGATGAGTCGAGGACTCGGAGTTGAAATAATGACATTATTGGATTATATGAGTGTGCAGGGCCTATATCCTTGGTGTAGCAAATTTCTCTGCTGCATGAGTATATGTTGTTGATGTAAGAACCAGAGTTTTTACGTAAAACAGTTTTAATAAAATAATTTTAGTGCCCGGAATAGATTCAAAATTTGGAAGTTTTAATTTGAAAATAAAAGGTGAAATTTGATTTCAATGAATTTTTCTGAGTTGGAAAATGTATCTTTTTCGAAAAGATTTTTGTAAAATTGCGTACTGGCGGTTAAGCCGGCAGTACTGGCTTTAGTCTGTCCAGTACTGCGTATTTTGGAAAATAAAATTTTGAAAGTTGATTTATTATTTTGAAAGGATAAAAATATTTTAGAATTGAAATCCGGGCACTAATTTTAAAGGTTTTGGCCCAAAGTGGGCCGAACGAACCAAAAACACTAACGAATTGGACCAGGCCCAAACCGAGCCCAAGGCCCAACATATATAAGCTCATTAAAGGAGCTTTGAGCTCATTTTTCCAGCCCAAAGAGATTAAGAGAGGGAGAGACGCGGATTGAGAGAGAGGAGGTGGTAGTACGGTTCATCATCACCTTCCGGGAGCCATAACTTGAGCTACGGACCTCCGATTGACGAGCCGTTTGCGGCCACGTGAAGCTCTTATTGAGATATTTGATTCTATCTCATAAAACCTGGTAAAAAATTGCGTCTCACTCTCCAGTTTCCATCCCTAGAGTTCTGCATTTTTGGGGTTATGGTTTTGAGTAGATTTTGTGATTTTGTTTGTTTAGGTGATCTCTAGTAGCGGGTAATTGTTGGATTTACCCCTAATCTCATTGGTTAAGGTAAGGTTCTACTAAACCCTTGTGTTTAGTTGTTTTGTGTATCTTAGGTTTTGATCTTGGTATATATGATGTTAGTTTGAGCTTTGGTGGCTTGTTGGTGAGATTGAAAGCTTGTTGGATTCCAATCTTGGTACGGTGAGCATTTTGGGGAACGACCAAGGTACGGTTTCAGTCTTCTCTATGTAATATGTAATATCAATGGACACTTAGGCTAGTTGACCTTAAGATAGGTTGAAAGATGTGATTGTATGGTTAATTGTATATAAATGTATGCTTGATGATGGTTGGATGTTGAATGAATGGGTTTGAATGTGATGAGTTACATATTATTAGATGATGATTATTGATGAATTGTCATTGATGATGATTTTTTATTGTTGTTTAATGTGGTTGATGAGGATTGTTGAGTATTATTGGTGTTGATGATTTTTATGATGGGTTTGGTTAATGATAGATATTGTTTGATAATGACTATTAGAATTTATAAGGATTTATTTTGGTAGTTGAGGTTGTTGTTTATTGATGATGATTGTGAGTGTGGATTTATGATTAAATTGGAAATTATGGATTGGTAGTGAGATATGATATAATGGTTGAGTAATTTAGGTGTGAAGTTGAAGAGAATGATATGAAATGGTAAGATGTTGTATGTGGTAGTGGTTTATGATGATTGAACAGGTTTGGATTTGGTTTCGATGTGAGAGTTGGTTGAATTCGAGGTTTTTGAGGTTTTTGGTAAAAACTAATTTTTAGTGAACTTTGACGGGTCATAACTTATGCCTCAGTTTTCAAAATTTGTTGAAACTTATTTAGAACTAAAGTTCATTGAAAATTCTTCAAATTGATATAAATTTTGTAAAATTTGGATTTTTGTAGAGGAAGTTATGATCATTCAAAGTTTGGTGTCAAAATCTAAAATTCTGCAATATTGCAGAATTTTGTGATTTCTGGTTTATGTGCGCACGCACAGCCTTGTGCGTACACACACACAGGGAAAGGCTTTTTGTTTAGAGCGCTAGCACAACCTGTGCACGCACACAACTAACGAAGATTTACAACATGTGCACACGCACACGTTGGAAGGTGCACTCTGTTGAGGGCGTTCGCACGCCTTGTGCGAGCGCACAGAGTTTGGAAAATTTTGCACTTGTGCATACGCACACCTCTATGCGTACACACACTTTCTAAAATCTCATGGGCGTGCGCGCGCACACCTTTTTGCGTACGCACACGCCCTGTTTCTTAAACTTATACTTTGTTTTCAACTATTTCACCTTCCCAACAAGCTTGTAAGCTTCTGTGACACCATTTTAAGACTCTTGGGCTTATCTTCGGGTATTGAAATATGGGAAATGTCCTAGGAGGTTTGATTTGGTGTTATTTTGAAAAGTTAGAGAACAGAGGCTTAGGTTTCTGGTGTACTGAGAATGGATTTGGTGGATTGCGAAGGAAGAATGGTATATGAATTGAGAAATTGAGGAACTAGTGAGTTCGGAACGGAAAGTTATGAATTGATGATGATTGTGATGAGTTGAAAACTTGGAAATGAATGATTATGGTTGATGGAAGGAGTATGAGTGGAAGTGTTCTATGAGGAGGGGCCTCTGAGATTGAATACGTGATTATGATATACATTGTTATCCGTCGTAAGGGCTGTGGTAGTCTCCCGCCTACATTCGGATGTGAGGCTTGAAGCTGGGCTTCTCACTCATGTTTATCACTCAAGAGGAAGGTGGTAGGGCACTCTCCCTCGGAATATATTTCCTCTAAAAGGAGAAGGTGGTAGGGCAGTCATCCCTCGGAATTATACCTCCTGAGCGTGTGTTTTCTCTCTGGTTGCAAGGAGGTAGGCACTATCCCTCGGAATTATGTGGCATCCAGAGGAAGGTGGTAGGGCACTCTCTCTCAGAACGTTTCCCTCTGAAAGGAGAAGGTGGTAGGGCACTTATCCCTCGGAATTATTCCTCTTGAGTATGCGCAACAGAGAGACTAATCCGGGAGTTGCCGACCGGATTTTCTGTCTGGTTTGGCACTATAACCGGCATGTCATATCACAGCCAATAGGACAGACATTCATCATGTGCATCTTCTATATGTTTGCTTGCTTATATATATATATATATGAATACTACCTGTGTTTTTCTTGCTTGCATTATTTGTGTTTATCTGGTGTTGAGGAGGTTAGGTAGGCGGTGGCGATGGGATCGCACAGAGGGTAGGTTGGTGAAGGCTGTAGGACAACAGTGACTAGTTTTAGTTAGAAATCTCCTAAGATTAGATACCTTGTTTATTATTCACGGTTTAAGTTTTTTATTTCGTTAATTTTGGATATCTGTTTGGTATGAAGCTCTAGGATTGCCTCTGGCATCCCGGGGTCTTACATCTTATATTTTTGGGTACTGTTACCATAATGAGAACCTCCGGTTCTCATTCCATACGTTATTGTTATTTTTCAGATGCAGGTCGCAACCCACCTCAGTGAGTTGCTTGATGGTAGCAGAGCGGAGGATCTTAATCTATTTTTGTTGTCATTTTGGTTATTTTGATTAGTACTCACTTTTGTATTTACTTTTGCCTTAGAGACTTACTTTGAGAGTGATATTCTGTATAATCTTTTTTACTTTCAAAACTCTGTATGTCGGTATTTAATTAGTCAGCCTAAACTCCGCAGACTTAGACTAGTATCTTATGATTATTATACTCTTGTATAACTACGTATATCTTGTTACCTTAAGTAGTGGATCTTATCTTTTACGCTTGTAGCTCGTGTGAACGTTCGCGCTTTGTAATGCCATATTTGAGCTTATTTTTTTCACCGGGCTTCTAGAATTATTATTCCTTATATATATATATGGCGGTTCGTCCTCGTGAGCCTGAGGGATGGACCGATTGTGCTTCATTGCATACTCTGGGTCAGTTTTCTTTCATGCTATTTAGGTTATCTACTTGATATTTCATAGCATGCTTGTTTGTGAGTGCCTTTTGGGATAATTGAAACGCTAGGCTTTTGATATTGAGATTGATCACCTTGATATCGATTGATTGGTGTAGACAGGAACCCTAATGACTACTCGCGGATGAGGTCGTACATGTTCACGAAGAGAGAGTAGAAACGAGCAACCGGCCGATAACCATGTCGAGTTCATGGCGGCAATGGCGAATCTTGCAAACACCGTAGAGGCAAATACTGCTGCGACTCTGCAAGCTGTGCAGAGGTTAGGCCAACCGGCTGGAAACGGAAACAGAGAAGGAAACGGGAACGATAATGCAGAAGGAAATGGTGACAACATGGGAGGTGCTCTGATGACTTTGCCTACTTTTCTCAAGGTTCATCCGCGAAGCTTCAGAGGTTCAACCAACCCTACAGAACCGGATAATTGGTTTCAGGCCATGGAGCGTGCGTTACAAGCACAGCATGTTCCGAATATCCAATATGTAGAGTTTTCTGCGTATAAGCTTTTAAGAGAGGCCCAGCATTGGTGGCAAGGAGAGTGCCACTTGCTACAGCTTCAGAATGTTGATGTTCCTTGGGATCTATTCCAAATGGCCTTCTACAAGAAGTACTTTCCTGAATCTGCAAGGGAAGCAAAGGAGATGGAACTTATGCAGCTGAAGCAAGGTTCCTTGTCTGTGGCGGACTATACTAGCCAATTTGAGGAGCTCTGTAGGTTCTCTAGGGCGTGTCAGGGTGTCCCGGAGACCTATAAAAGTTGGAAGTGCATCAAGTATCAAAGGGGCTTGAAGGATAACATCATGACTGCTGTGGCTCCTTTGGAGATTCGGATTTTCTTGGGTCTGGTGAACAAGGCAAGAGTTGTTGAGGAATATGCACAGACGGTAGCCTCGTCAAGGGACACTCGTGGAGGAAACACTAGTAAGGAACGTGATGATTACCTTGGACCAAGGGGACAACACTTCAAGAGAAACGGTGAGGGGAAGCAGTCAAGAGCTTACTCCCATGATATGAAATGTCAGGAGTGTGGGAACTACCACCCGAATAAGCCCTGCCGGTTGGGTATGAAACTATGTTACAAGTGTGGCGCACCGGGACATTTGGTTAGAGATTGTCCACACCGAGGAACACATGAGCCGGGTCGATCACAACAATAGGATTGAGGTAATCATGGATCCGATAGCCAAACCTTAACTTATTTTCATAGTATAGACTATTGCCGTTCTTGTTGAAAAAGTTTTAAAGCTTAGAAGGATTTTTAAATTTGGTTTGGAACTTTGGTTTAAATGATTTGGTTTTGAAACTAGAATTCAAACTTTTGATTAAATGATACGATTTAGAAAGAAAAGTGAGTTCTATGATTTTGTTAACTTATGATTTTGGTTTGTAAATTTAACTTATCAAAAGGGATTTAAATTGAACGATTTTGATTTAAGGGTTTTAATGAATTTAGAAAAATCATACTTTAAAGTGATTGATTTACAAATAAATGATTTTTGACTCCTTTTGAGAAAGTTTTAACAATGAACTCATTTATATTGAACTTGTTTTAAAGGTTTTGAAAAGTATTACAAAATTGGCATTTGGTTTAAAGGGAAGAATTTTCGGATTCTTAATGACGATAATCAGAGTGACGCAGCGGAAGGTGAGAGAGAACATTGACACGTTAGGATGATGGTGAATGAGATGCTTTGGCAACTTGTTGGGTTGATAACGTTGATAGTAGAATGCTTTGTGAAGAATATATATATATATATATATATCGCGTGATTTGAATTTTCGAGGGCGAAAATTTTATTAGGAGGGGAAAATGTAAGAACCGGAGTTTTCACGTAAAACTATTTTAATAAAATAATTTTAGTGCCCGGAATAGATTTAAAATTTGGAAGTTTTAATTTGAAAATAAAAAGGTGAAATTTGATTTCAATGAATTTTTCTAAGTTGAAAAATGTATCTTTTTAGAAAAGACTTTTGTAAAAATGCGTACTGGCGTTTAAGCCGGCAGTACCGGCTCTAGTCTGTCAAATACTGCGTATTTTGGAAAATAAGATTTTGAAAGTTGATTTATTGTTTTGAAAGGATAAAAATACTTTAGAATTGAAAACCGAGCACTAATCTTAAAGGTTTTGGCCCAAAGTGGGTCGAACAGACCAAAAACACTAACGGGTTGGGCTAGGCCCAAACCGGGCCCAAGGCCCAACATATATAAGCTCATTAAATGAGCTTTGAGCTCATTTTTCCAGCCCAAAGAGAGGGAGAGGCACGGATTGAGAGAGAGGAGGTGGTGGTAATATTCATCATCACCTTCTGGGAGCCATAACTTGAGCTATGGACTTTCGATTGATGAGCCGTTTGCGGCCACACGAAGCTCTTGTTGAGCTCATCGATTCTATCTAAGAAAACCTGGTAAGAAATTGCGTCTCACTCTCCAGTTTCCAGCCCTAGAGTTCTGTGTTTTTGGGGTTATGGTTTTGAGTAGATTTTGTGATTTTGTTTATTTAGGTGATCTCTAGTAGCGGGTAATTGTTGAATTTTACTCCTAATCTCATTGGTTAAGGTAAGGTTCTACTAAATCCTTGTGTTTAGTTGTTTTGTGTATCTTAGGTTTTGATCTTGGTATATATGATGTTAGTTTGAGCTTTGGTGGCTTGTTGGTGAGATTGAAAGCTTGTTGGATTCCAATCTTGGTACGATGAGCATTTTGGGGAACAGCAAAGGTATAGTTTTGGTCTTCTCTATGTAATATGTAATATCAATGGACACTTAGGCTAGTTGACCTTAAGATAGGTTGAAAGATGTGATTGTATGGTTAATTGTATATAAATGTATGCTTGATGATGGTTGGATGTTGAATGAATGGGTTTGAATGTGATGAGTTACATATTATTAGATGATGATTATTGATGAATTGTGTTGGTGGGTGTAGAGATTTGAAGATGGATATTGATGATGATTTTTTATTGTTGGTTGTTGTGGTTGATAAGGATTGTTGAGTATTATTGGTGTTGATGAGTTTTATGATGGGTTTGGTTAATGATAGATATTGTTTGATAATGACTATTGGAATTTATGAGAATTTGTTTTGGTAGTTGAGGTTGTTGTTGATTGATGATGATTGTGAGTGTGGATTTATGATTAAATGGGAAATTATGGACTGGTAGTGAGATATGATATAATGGTTGCGTAATTTAGGTGTGAAGTTGAAGAGAATGATATGAAATGGTAAGATGTTGTATGTGGTAGTGGTTTATGATGATTGAACAGGTTTGGATTTGGTTTCGATGTGAGAGTTGGTTGAATTGGAGGTTTTGAGGTTTTTGGCAAAAACTGGTTTTTAGTAAACTTTGATAGGTCATAACTTGTGCCTCAATTTTCAAAATTTGTTGAAACTTATTTAGAACTAAAGTTCATTGAAAAGTCTTCAAATTGATATAAAGTTTGTAAAATTTGGATTTTTGTAGAAGAAGTTATGATCATTCAAAGTTTGGTGTCAAAATCTAAAATTCTGCAATTTTGCAAAATTTTGTGATTTCTGGTTTGTGTGCGCACGCACAGCCTTGTGCGTACGCACACACATGGGAAGGCTTTCTGTTTATATATGAATACTTGTTATATATATGAATACTACCTGTGTTTTCCTTGCTTGCATTATCTGTGTTTGTTTGGTGCTGAGGAGGTTAGGTAGGCGACGGTGATGGGATCGCACGGAGGGTAGGTTGGTGAAGGTTGTGGGACAGCGGTGACTAGTTTTGGTTATAAATCTCCTAAGATTAGATACCTTGTTTATTGTTCACGGTTTAAGTTTTTTATTTTGTTAAGTTCGGATATCTGTTTGGTATGAAGCTCTAAGGTTACCTCTGGCGTCCCGGGGTCTTACATCTTACATTTCTGGGTACTGTTACCATACTGAGAACCTCCGGTTCTCATTTCATACGTTGTTGTTGTTTTTCAGATGCAGGTCACAACCCACCTTAGTGAGTTGCTTGATGGTAGCAGAGCGGAGGATCTTATTCTATTTTTGTTGTCATTTTGGTTATTTTGATTAGTACTTGAGGACTTGCATCATCTATCCTTCTTTCTTACATAAAGAAGACCATAAAAGAGCATAAATCTCATTTGATCAGTACAATTCATGTATTATTTGATGAATATTATGGTACACCATTTTGAGATGAGTTGTGCTGAATTTCAGGTGAGAAAAGCATCAAAAATTGGGTGGAAGACAAACAAGAAGCTGGGTGTGTGAAACTGGCGTGACACTTGAAGCAAACGCCACAAAAATGCACTGGCGTGGCACGCCAGGAGCTGGGCGTGGCACGCCAGTACTAAAGTCCGGAGAAGAGATTCAAAGCATTGATATGGGCGTGGCACGCCAGAGACTGGGTGTGGCACGCTAATACAAAATTCCAGAGAGCTACAATGGAGGACACAAAAGGGGCGTGGCACGCCTGACCTATCAATTACTATGGGCGTGCCACTTGAGCAAAGGGGCGTGGCACGCCAACTCTCCACCCCAAGAAGAACCTTCACTATGGCGTGCCACTTGGTATCGAAGGCGTGGCACGCCAGCCCAAAGAAGTCACTTGGGCGTGCCACTTGAGAACCCAGGCGTGGCACGCAAAGCTTGAAGAGTTCACAAGATCATGGACATGCCACTTGAGCAGCATGGCGTGGCACGCTGGTAAAAAAATCTAGAGAAGGGGCTGAAGGCAATTGAAGACTGGGCGTGCCACTTGAGCAACCAGGCGTGGCACGCCAATGCACAAAGGACCAAAAGCAAGGACTGGGCGTGCCACTTGGTATCGAAGGCGTGGCACGCCAACCTTGGCATTTCACTATGGCGTGCCACTTGAAGACTGAGGCGTGGCACGCCAACCACTGGGACCAAGACAAGATCATAGGCGTGGCACGCCAGCCTCTAGGCCTAGCATGCTGGTTTAAGTTTCCAGAGAGGATGAAGGAGGCCAATTACATGGGGCGTGCCACTTGGTATCGAAGGCGTTGCACGCCATTCACTATTCTTCATTTAGGCGTGCCACTTGAGCAACCAGGCGTGGCACGCCAGTGTCATTCAAGAGAAAAGCATTGGGGCGTGCCACTTGAGCTCGTGGCATGGCACGCCAAACAGAGGAACCACTTAGTGAGGGAATTCTATGCCAACGCAGTGCCTCAACCAGGGCAACAATATGGCTACTTAGCTATGTAAGAAGGAAGTCCATTGACTACAGTCCCTCTAGCATAGAAAGGATGCTAATGGTGAAGAGGACAAGCTCCACTCAGAGCTATGAAGAAAGAATGAAGCAGCAAGACCCTAGGTTCGATGAGATCCTAAATGAGATTTGTGTGATGCATGTGCGTTGGATCAATAACAAGGATGGGGTACCTAACCAATTGAGGAGAAGAGATTTGAGCCCCCAAGGTAGAGGGTGGCTAGAATTTGTGAGGAGGTCCCTAATCCCCACATCCAACACTTCAGAGATGACTAAGGAGAGAGCTGTACTCATTTACAGCATCATAAAAGGAGAGAACATCAATGTGGGGGAGATGATTGCCAATAACATCAACAAAGTGGTGAAAAACACCAGTGACAACACAAGGTTGGCATTCCCCAGCATCATACAAAGGCTATGTGATGAGGCTGGAATTGAAAAGATGATTGATGAAGTGCTTGTGAAGCAAGACAAGTTTATAACTGCCAAAAAGATGGTTAAGGTGGTGGCTGTTCACCCACTCCACAGGGCCAGAGAACGAAGAGCTCATGCCCATGAACAACAATAACAATAACAAGAAGAAGAGGAGGCAGAAGAGTAACCTCAATTCCTGGCACTTCAACCACTACCACAATACCAATATCAGCAATTTCCAGAGGGATTCAATTGGGAGCGATTGCAAGGAGATGTACACTAAATGAAGGGAGATCTATACCACTTGAGGGAAGATGTCAATTAACTTGAGGAAACCCAACAACAATAATGGAGCCAAGTCAACCAAAACATTCAACAACTCCAAGGGAATTGGGAGCACATGAGGAAGGAGCAGCAAGAACAATTTGACTGGGGAGAGGTGCGAAGTGCACTGGACAAAATAGCAGAGCAAGGCAAATGGCAACAGAGGAACTTGGCCGAATTCAGACATCTCTATGATGCCAGAACCATATCCAGGAGGCAGTATGATATCAACACACAAGCGAAGCTGAATCACTTGTGTAACGCCGTAGCCGCTCTAAAGCCAGGATACCCAACCTTCATGTAAGGAATGGAAGAGCTAAGTGCAAGACAAGAGGAAATCCTAGCCAAACATAAGGAGGATGAAAGGAATTATATGAGAAGGGCAGGATTTTGGAAACCCAAGGATGCCAAAGCACAAGAAGGTTCCTCCAAGCCAGATGAAGGTGGCTCTTCCCCCTCCAAGAAGAAGGACAAAGGGAAGGGGCCAATGAACTAAAGATGAAGCTGCCCAAGGTTGTTGAGTCCCATGGTTGACACTTTCCAGTTTTTGAAATCTTGTTTAAGTTTTTTGCTTTATTTACTTTCTGAATAAATAATCATGCTAGGATAGTTTATGCTTTTTGCTTAGTTTTAAATTCCTGTTTGAAGTCTTTATGAGTTCTTCTTTTTCAAGAAAGAAAATGCCATGTATTTCAAGTCTTCATTCCAACATAAATAAAAGTAGAGTTTGTCCCCATAAGAGTCACTGTGAGTTGTGCAAAAACAATAAGAGAGACCAAGGCCAAGATAGATTATCAAACAAACTAAGAAACAAGAAACTAAGTGTAGAACCTTGGATGAACTAAAAAGAAAATAAGTCATGGAAAAGCAACTAGTCCTAGAAGGAATAACCAGGGAAGGCCAAAGGGTGTTCCTTGAATATCCATAGAACCAAGAAGTAGTAGGCAATAAAGACCCAAGACTCTGAGCATCAACTACTGGGATAGAAAAAGAAATATTAAAAAGCTCAAAGAGAATTAAAGATCTTAGTAGATGCTTGTGGTGAAGATGTGTCAAGAAGAGACCTGGGCAAGTAAATTCTTAGGGGGTGTCTCAACACCTAGTACCCTAAAACCAACTGGTTTGGGAGTGCTAATTGAAAGCTTAAATAAAGGGTTATCTTGAGACAAAACACTTAGAGTCGTGGTCAAGAAAGCAGAACAACCCTTATTACTTCAAGGTGACAACCAATAGAAAGGACCCCTAAGGCCTACACCTGAAAGAACCCTCAAGAATCCAAGAGCTTCCCATAACATTAAAACATTCATACATGTGTTGAACACTTAGTCTTACTCATAGTTGTATTGCAATCACTCAAAGCCAAGACCTCAAGTTATAAAGGTTTACTCACATTGATTTGCTTGGGACAAGCAAAACTTAAGTTTGGTATTGTGATGACTTGCATTATCTACCCTTCATTCTTACATAAAGAAGACCATAAAAGAGCATAAATCTCATTTGATCAGTACAATTCATGCATTATTTGATGAATATTATGGTATACCACTTTGAGATGAGTTGTGCTGAATTTCAGGTGAGAAAAGCATAAAAAATTAGGTGGAAGACAAACAAGAAGCTGGGCGTGTGAAACTGGCGTGACACTTGAAGCAAACACCACAAAAATGCACTGGTGTGGCACGCCAGGAGCTGGGCGTGGCACGCCAGTACTAAAGTCCAGAGAAGAGATTCAAAGCATGCATATGGGCGTGGCACGCCAGAGACTGGGCGTGGCACGCTAATACAAAATTCCAGAGAGCTACAATGGAGGACACAAAAGGGGCGTGGCACGCCAAGCTGGGCGTGGCACGCCTGACCCATCAATTACTATGGGCGTGCCACTTGAGCAAAGGGGCGTGGCATGCCAACTCTCCACCCCAAGAAAAACCTTCACTATGGCGTGCCACTTGGTATCGAAGGCGTGGCACGCCAGCCCAAAGAAGTCACTTGGGCGTGCCACTTGAGAACCCAGGCGTGGCACGCCAAGCTTGAAGAGTTCACAAGATCATGGGTGTGCCACTTGAGCAGCATGGCGTGGCACGCTGGTACAACAATCCAGAGAAAGGGCTGAAGGCAAATGAAGACTGGGCGTGCCACTTGAGCAACCAGGCGTGGCACGCCAATGCACAAAGGACCAAAAGCAAGGACTGGGCGTGCCACTTAGTATCGAAGGCGTGGCACGCCAACCTTGGCATTTCACTATGGCGTGCCACTTGAAAACTGAGGCGTGGCACGCCAACTACTGGAACCAAGACAAGATCATGGGCGTGGCACGCCAGCCTCTAGGCGTGGCATGCTGATTTAAGTTTCCAGAGAGGATGAAGGAGGCCAATTACATGGGGTGTGCCACTTGGTATCGAAGGCGTAGCACGCCATTCACTATTCTTCATTTAGGCGTGCCACTTAAGCAACCAGGCATGGCACGCCAGTGTCATTCAAGAGAAAAGTATTGGGGCGTGCCACTTGAGCTCGTGGCGTGGCACGCCAAACAGAGGAACCACTCACTCACAAAAGGGGCGTGGCACGCAAGACCCTGGGTGTGCCACGCTGGTTCAACTTTCTAGAGAAGCCTAGTAAAGCACAAAACAAGGGCGTGGCACGCCAGACCTTGGGCATGGCACGCCAGTACAAGTTTCCAGAGGCAAAGAGAAGTGAGAAAGGCAAGGGGCGTGCCACTTGAGTTCGAAGGCGTGGCACGCCAAGGTTGAGAGAGGGACGAGCGTGCCACTTGAAGGAGTAGGCGTGGCATGCCAAGCTGGAAATGAAGGGCACGTGACACGCCAGAGAAGCGCCTGCCACACGCCAGCTAAGAAGTCATGCTTATTGAGTGTTTTCTTTTCCCTCTAAAATGTAATTTTCCTTTTTCACTTTTATAATTCTTTTATTTTACTAGGAGTAGTATAAATACCCCTAAGGAGTACTGAAGAAGGGGGTTAAGAAGTCAGTTTTAGATCCACTTTTACACTTCACTTTTGAGTACTTTTTGAGCTATGAGTAGCTAACTTCCCTCTCATTGAGAGAGGGAGCTCTGTTGTACTTGATGGATGAATGATAGTGAAATCCTTCTTTTCTTCATCTTCTCTTTGATTTGCTAGAAGGAATTTCGTTCTTAATGTTTAGTATTCAATTATCTTGGGAAAGAGATTGAATACAATTGGGTTTCATGGGAACCTTGGGAAAGGAAACATGAAATCATGCTTGAAATCCCTTCTCACACTAGAGTAGAATATGGGTTTTGGTGTTTGGATATGTGACATATAATCCTCCCTCTACTTGGACCTATGATGGTGTGTGGTATAATCAGAAACCAAGCATATCTCTCTTCATGAGCAATTAGACCAAGGAATTAGCTATTGATCAAGATCTGAGAGATTGAGTTACCAAGGGATTGGGGCTCAATCAATCATGATTGCCAAGAGGTCAATGAGTTGCATGATTGAAGAGGATATAAGCTAGATTTGATCCAAAGAGACAACATCTCCCAATCTCAATGAATTTCCCCATTCTTATCTATCCATTTCTTTACTGCTTATTTTTATATTCAGCAATTCCCCATTCCCGTTTACATTCAAGTCATTTATGATTCTGCACTTTACTTTCTGCCATTTATATTTCTGTACTTTATTGCTTTTCTTTATATTCTAGTCATTTACATTTATGTCATTTACAATTCTGCACTCTACAATCCTATTGATCTGCTTGACTAATTCATCAATTGATTAAAACTGCTCGAATTCGCCAATCTCTGTGGATACAATCCCACTCCACTGTGGGTTATTACTTGACGATAATTTTGGTGCGCTTGCCAAAAGGACTAATTCACCAATTTTGAATGGGGTGTAAATTTCAGTCATCAGTACTCTCACTTTTGTATTTACTTTTGCCTTAGAGGCTTGCTTTGAGAGTGATATTCTGTATAAGCTATTTTACTTTCAAAATTCTGTATGTCTGTATTTAATTAGTCGGCCTAAACTTTGCAGGCTTAGACTAGTATCTTATGATTATTGTACTATTGTATAACTACATATATCTTGTTACCTTAAGTAGTGGATCTTATCTTTTATGCTTGTAGCTCGTGTGAACGTTCGCGCTTTGTAATGCCATATTTGAGCTTATTTTATTCATCGGACTTCTAGAATTATTATTCCTTCTATATATATATTTATGTATGAGCCTTAGAATTATTGTAACTCTTGATTAACCTTTGCTTTATGGCATGAGGTAAAGCTTAGGGTAATTAGGGTGTTACAGTTGAGAGTGTGCAGGGCCTATATCCCTGGTGTAGCAGATTCTTCTGCTGCATGAGTATATGTTGTTGAGAGAGTGCAGGACCTATATCCCTAGCATGGCAGATTTTTCTACTGCATGATTTGTTGTTTTTATTTCCTTCTCTGTTGCATGAAGTGTGTAGGGCCTATATCCCTGACGTAGTAGACTCCCTACTACATGAGTGTGCAGGGCACTACATCCCTGGCGTGGCAGAAAATGCTACATCTGGGAGGATGTGTTAGGTTGGCAATTATGGACCGACAAGTGATATCACGAGCCAATAGGATAAACATTCATCATGTGCATCTCTTATATGCTTGTTTGCCTTGATTACTTGGGTTTGCCTAATTGTATAATATGCCTACTTACTTCTTGAATTACTTGTTATATATGTGATAAACCCCTATTTTATGATTCATCTTGTGCTCAAATAAGTATTTTTATCAATTCTTTACCCACTTATTCATAAGATTTGCATGGCTTTATAATTCCTTCCTTATTCTATGACATATGTGAAAACATGTTTCCTATGCCTTAAAAATAATTATTTTAATTATCCTTTATTACCATTCGATGCCGTGATCTGTGTGTTAAGTATTTTCAGGCTTCATAGGACAGGAATGGCTTAGAGGACAGAAAGAAAACACGCAAAAATGGAAGGAACGCACAAAAATAGAGTTTTGAAGAAAATGGCAGCGACGCGCACGCATGGACGACGCGGACGCGTGCCTAGAGAAAAGTTCAAGCGACGCGCACGCGTGACGGACGCCACGTGCAAAAAATTGTAGAAGTCGCCCCCAGCAATTTTTGGACCCTTTTTCGGCCCAAATCCAAGCCCAGAAACACAGAATAGAAGCCAGAGAATGGGGGAATCAATAGACACAATTCATACAACATTCATAATTCATAATCTTAGGTTTTAGATGTAGTTTTCTAGAGAGAGAGGTTCTCTCCTCTCTCTTAGGTTTTAGGATTAGGATTTCTCTTATTTTATGGTTACTTCTTCAATTCAGGTTCAATATTCCTTTAATTTATGTTTCTCTTTTACTTTTATTTACTCTAATGCTTTTACTTGTTAATTACTTATGTTGCCAAATTGGCTTATGAACTTTTACTGTTAGATTTGAATATTCTATTTAATGCAATTTGAGGTATTTCAGATTTAAGATTGTTTTCTTCTATTTATGATATAAATAATTTAGATTTTTCCCCTTTTGGTTTTGGTTGAGTAATTGGTGACACTTGAGTTGTCAAACTCAGCAGTTGATTGAAAATTGGAATTTGCTGATTGGTTTGGATCCCTCTAAAGCTAGTCTTTCTATAGGAGTTGACTAGGACTTGAGGAATCAAGTTGATTAGTCCACTTGACTTTCCTTTATTTAGTAAGGGTTAACTAAGTGGGAGCAATACCAATTCTCATCATATCTGATAAGGATAACTAGGATGGGATTTCCAGTTCTCATACCTTACCAAGAGTTTTTCTAATTATTGATTTATTTTTCTTGCCATTTAAATTACTTGTTCTTTATTTTAAAAACCCAACGATACCCTTTTCCATAACCAATAATAAATCATACTTCCCTGCAATTCCTTGAGAAGATGACCCGAGACTTAAATACTTCGGTTATAAATTTTATTGGGTTTTGTTACTTGTGACAACCAAACTTTTGTACGAAAGGATTATTGCTTGATTTAGAAACTATACCTACAACGCGATTATATTTTCATAAAATTCTTTACCAGCAAGAAGTCCGTTCGTCAAAATGGCGCCGTTGCCGGGGAATTACAAACGTGTGCCTTATTATTGGTTATTGTAAATATTTTATTTTGCTTGTTTATTTGTTTTTATTTTTGTTTTTAATTTTTATTAGTTACTATGAGTTCTCACCCCATCGCTTTGAGTTTGGTTCTAATGTTGTTGAAAAGAATGGAAGCTATAACAGGAACATGCATCAAGGTCAAACCAGTCAAAGATGGAAGGAGCCATGAGGATCTGATCAACCCTTTCGGCAACAACACCTTCCAAGATACCATGGACAACGACCATTCTACAATGCATGCCAAGACAATAGTTATGGTGGACCCCTTTGTAACAAACCACCTCCACCAAATTACTATGGTCAAGAGCCATTCCGAGGTGCGTACCAAGATGATAGATATGGTGGACCCCCTTGTGGTTACCAACAAGCCCCATCATACGCCTATAAATCACCTCCTCAACATAGTTTTGAACCACTATACTCACAAGCCCACTACAACCATTCACCTCCATATGCCCCTAACCTCTACCCACCCTAGTTCCAATCCAATTACTCCCGAGGACCACCACTTCCATATGCACCATATCCTTATCCGTCGAACCTAGAATCACAGAAACATCTCAAGGACACAGTGAACCAATTTTATGCAACCCTTCATCAATTGGAGCAAGCGATAAATCGATTAGCCCCCAGTACGAAGGAGACACTAGAGGCCCCTGTGGACAGTTAAGAGCACGACTTTGTACTAGAACAAGTAGAGGAAGCTGCAATTATCGAAGAAGAAGAATTGGTTAAAGACTTAGGAGACGCTGAACCTCCATGGGAATCAAGAATTGTGGACAATTCCGTCAAGCAATCTGAAATCGATGCTAAGGAGGATAGTGCACAACCCCCAAAGCATGTATCTTATGAAGAACTGGACGGAACAAATCAAGAAGCTAGTTTCCTTGGTAATGATGATCATAAATCAAGTTCTTCTAATGATGACCTTGCAGTCACAATTGAATTCTTTGAGCTAGAAGATTCTTTCCCAAGTGAATATGAAGATGATGCGGAGGTAGATTTTTCTCAACCTCCAACTTATGACCTGAGTGATAAGGAAGACATTGAAGACTCCGATCAAGACATGGTTGTAATTGAAGAGGTCTGTCAGGAAATGGAAGAATTCACAGAGGAGTACAAGGAAGTGGAACTTGCAGAACCACTAGAAACACCTCTCCCACGGCCACTACCACCGAATACAAACTTCAAGTGGGTGAAAAATCCTTAGCCTTCATCTTTACTTTCCCATTTGAATATGGCTTGCTTGAAACAGATGGCCAGCTTAGAGCTCTTTGCGGCTTTAAGAGTAAAAGGGAGATGGTTAGCAATAGAAATTGGCACCCAAGGTTCAATACAGTTCCACGCTTCAAATGGAAATGCAAGGATTGGTTTAGAGCTCGATTTAATGGGTTTCGGAAGACGTTTGGGTATCTCAGTGGAAATTCAAGTTGCGTACCACCCGGCTGGAAAAATGAAGATCAATACAAAGACGAGTTCAAAAGCAAGGTTTGGGATCCTGGAATTTATCCTGACAATCAGTACTCCTGGAACCTGAAAACCTGCGTTAACTTGCTCAAAGGCTTTATGTGCCTAGTTTGGGACCCCGGAGGCTATTGGAACCGCAAACGTTGGTGGAGATTTCTGGACGAGTTCAAACACAAGCCACCATAACAAAGAGCTCATCAAATGTCCAACTTAAGGACTTTAACTAAAAGTGCTAGGTGGGAGACAACCCACCACGGTATGATCGTCCCTTTTTCAATTTTATTTCGTTTTGTTTGTTTTAGTTTCATTTTATTTTATTTCATTTTCCCTAGGATCATTCATAACATCTGCATCTTGCATACTGCATAAAAAAATCACCCCACGCGTGCGCATGGGCCACGCGTGGGCGTCGACTCAAAATCGACGTCACAATCCAACGCCCAAAAAGCTGGGCTGGAATCGTGCAACTGTTATGCGTTAGGCACAATTTGGGCCACGCGTTCGCGTCAATGACGTGAACGCGTCACTTTCACTTCACATACACCACGTGAAAGCGTGGGCGACGCGTACATGTCGCGTGGAAATTATTGCGCCCTCAATTGAAACAGAGAGTTGCGCCAAAACGACGCTGGATTTGTGTGTTTAGCACAATTCTGAGCGACGCGTACGCGTGCTTCACGCGTATGCGTCACTTTCATTATCCCTCACTCGCGCGATCGCATCAATAACGCGTCACGTCGTTGTGTTTCCGCCTCATCCACGCGTTCGCGTGACCCACGCGTCCGCGTGGATTTGAATCCACTTATCCCTCCCCCCCGACGCGGAACCCTAACCCCCTCGCATCACCATTCTCCCCCTCTGCGACGCGTACGCGCGTATGCGTCACTTTCATTATCCCTCACTCGCGCGATCGCATCAATAACGCGTCACGTCGTTGTGTTTCCGCCTCATCCGCCTCATCGCGTGACCCACGCGTCCGCGTGGATTTGAATCCACTTATCCCTCCCCCCCGACGCGGAACCCTAACCCCCTCGCATCACCATTCTC
>NC_029791.2:105296433-105344523 GCF_000816755.2 Arachis ipaensis
CCCCCACAACCCTCACCCTCCTCGCCCCTTTCATCTCTTCTCCCCTCTCCCTCTGTCAACCCCTACCTCCGCCAAGGACCGTCGCCGCACCGCCCTGCCACCGCCATGAAACTCCCAGCACCATCCGAACCACTACCCTCTCTCTACGTTCAAATTATTACTGCGCCCACTAGATTCCGCCGAACACCGATTCCTTACCCAGTTATTTAGTTAGTTCCATATTTTTCAAATTCTGTTCAAATTAGGATAGTTAGAGATGCATGATCGTAGTGGATTTTAGGTGGTTAGGTAGCTAGGATGTAGTTAGTAGATTTAGGTCTGATAATTGCGCCGTTTTTACTGCTTGTTTTATCTATTTCGCAATTCTGACATTGCTATGCTCATGATACTGTTCATTCCTGTTTAATGTTGTTTTCACTTGAATTGCCTTTCTTGCTGCAGATTGAGTTTTTTTATTCTAAATTCATGTGAATTACTATTTGTTACTCTTTTCTGCACCACTTTATTATCATATGAACTGTTTCTACTGCTTTTTATCACCCGGGAACACCCAATTTATAGCCGAAATGCTGCCCAATTTTTTTTCTGTTCCGCAAATTATTTCACTCAACTCCCATTCTTGAATTGATTTTGGCACTTTCAAGTTCTGCACTAATTAGTTTTAACCAAGGCAATTCATGAATGGGCTAGCATTCTTACTCTTTTTGGTTCCCTTATTCGTTATTTCGCATTATTGATGATTTCATTTTCATTTTGCAATTCTTTTGTTTACATGATTTATCATCAATAAACTGCAATCTTTGCTTGAATATGAGTTGCTTGTTCTTCAAGTTTGTACAATTTTTGTCACTAAGGAACCGCAACACCATGCCACTTTTTAACTCTTAACTACTTTAACTTTCTAACCCCTCTTTTGGTTTTTACCTAACTATTTTCAACCCATTTCAAGGCATGATTACTGTTGTTCCTGATTAACAAGAATTCCGCATATCATAGATTTTGGATTGTGATTTTTATTCTCTGACTTTTAACTTGAATACAGTCCAAAATTTTACATATATTTAACTCAATTCATGCTTATATTGCTCTTTTATTCCTCTTTTGCCCCTCTATGCTTACATTGTTCATATACTATTTGCTTACCTATTTTCCTGCTGTGGTTTAATAAATTGTATCTTGGAATCTCTGCTTTTCAGGATGTCTGACCCTAAAGAAAAAGGGAAAACTAGAGCAACCACTGGCAAAAGGAAAAGAGGCAAATCCTCGACCACTATTTTGGATATCCTCCATGATGATTCCTGGCGGGAAAAGAATTTTACCCCGTAGGAAAAGGCTGATCAGCTTCTGCCTACCATAGACCCAGTCAAGTTTGCCAACAGATACAATGAACTGAAGTATCCGGTCTTTGCAACTTCAAGGAACCTATACCTGGAAAAGACCCTCAAAATTCCAGAAGAACTACAACAATACACCTCAGAACAAATAAAACAGAGAGGCTGGTTCTTCCTGGAAAGGAACTTGACTGAGGTCAATGCATCCTGGGTCAGAGAATTCTACTGCAACTACTTCAAAATAACCCTGGATGCGGTACAGCTCAGAGGGAAACAAATTTTGGTTACTGAGGAAGCAATTGAAGATATCCTCCAGCTCCTACCTAAATCCGATCAGTCGGATGGTTACCAGAAAGCTGAAGAGGATATGAGATTTATGAGGTTTGACTGGGACGCAGTAAAGCGGACTATAACTCTTGATCCTACTGCCCCATGGGTCATGGGCAAGTCCACAGTGGCCCCAAAGGGAATAAAGCTTATCTATCTGAATGATGAGGCTCGGCTTTGGTAGCAAATTCTGAGTAACTATGTGATGCTGAGCACTCATGAGACTGAGGCGCCAGCTGCCATGATTACCCTCATTTGGTGTGTGATGGAGGGCAAGGACCTATATCTTCCCCACTTCATCTGGTACTACATGTCCAGGGTCCATGTCTGAGGCACTCTGCCCCTTCCATATTTGATTACTCAGATGGGCCGCCGAGCTGAGGTGACCTGGGAGATTGCAGATGAGAAGCCAATCGCTGCCGACTGTAAGAAGATTATCCCACACAGTAGAAAGTTCCAGGCTTTGGGCTACAGGCCGCCCTTTCTCACTGCCTCTGCTGAGGCAGCCACATCTTCTGCTGCCCCTTCAGCCCCTGCTACACCAGCCACCACCACAGCACCTCCACCTGCTTCAGAGCCCATCTACCGCCTCGTGCACCACCTATTTGACTGGTTGGATCAGATGGAGCGCCGTAACCAGCGGCGATATGAGAGGACTGAGCGTCGCAACAAGCGACGCTATGAGAATTTAAAGTTGATGATCCGATCGGGCCACCATGACATCCCCTCCGAGCCTGACACACCATCAGAGCCATCTGAGGAGGAGGCGGATGACCAGGAGGAGCAGGCACGAGCCGAGGTTGAGCAGGCAGCATCTCAGCAGGCAGAGTCCCAGCATGAGGAGCCTTCGCAGACACAGCCATCAGACTCACAGGCGCCGATACAGGCAGAGCCTCAGGCACTATCACTCCCAGAGCCCACAGAGACACCAGCAGCACATCCTTCCGGAGATGCCACTTCTTCACACCCAGCTTGATTGAGCATCGAGGACGATGCTATTATTTAAGTGTGGGGAGGTCGCCATCTCCGGTGAACTTTATTTTTGGTGAACTACTTTCAGACTCTTTTTATCCTATTTTGTTTATTTTCTGTATTTTTATTTTATTTTATCTTATTTGTCTTTCAGTACTTGTGCATTTTCTTTTACTGTATTTCTGTTTACTTTATTATATTTTGCACTTTAGTTTATATATATCTTAGACATTTAGTTTAATTTGCACTTTTAGCTTATTAGTTGTGATATAGAAAATATGGATTAATTAGTTTAGTTTACCCTTTTAGCATATAATAATTTGGTTTAATTGAAAATAAAAAGAGTAAACTAGAAATTTTAGTTTTTCAGAATCACAACAATCCACACACTATGTATATATATAGCAATAAATGTTGGTTAATTGACAACATTTTTCAAGAAAAATACTTATTTTTATAAGAGCCATTCAAAGATTCACATTGAGTTGAATGGAAACTCTTGATTTCTACTTGCATGATATATATAACAGATATATGATTTTTAAGCCAAAGAACACACAACCCGTGAGTTTTTTAGCCTAATTGCATGGTTACACTTAACCATAGTTTTTATTCTATGCTTGCAATCTTTACTTTGTTTCAATCTATATATCCAATATAGAATGTATTTACATACTTGCATATGATTGAGGCCATTATTTGTTTTTGCTCACTTATCCCAAATAAGCCTACCTTTTAATGTCACCCTTGTTAGCCCCCTTGAGCCTTTTAACCCCCTTCTGTTCTATAACCACATCACTAGCCTTAAGCAGAAAAATAATTTAAAAATCTCAAATTGAATCTTTAGTTAGCTTAAGATAGAGATTGTGAATCAAACTAAGTGTGGGGAAACTGTGGGAACTTGGGTTGATAGGAAGGTATTAACTCTATAAATCATTTGAAATTTGGGAGCATGCTCATGTAAAAAATACCATGTGCATTGATATGTTGTGTTTATGTTTCAAAAAAAAATAAGGGGACAAAATTACCCCAGTATTGAGTTTAGTAAAGAAGTCAATGCACATGGGATAAAATCAAAAATAAAATTGGTACATGAGTATGTGATACAAAAGTGGGAAAATTCGGTAGCTAGGCAAATTTTAAAAATGTATAGAGTATGTATATGTTAGGTGAGATCTTAAACTAATCAAGGATTCAATTTATAGCTCACTTAGCCTTATATATATACCCTCATCTTTACCTTAGCCCCATTACAACCTTGAAAAAGACCTCATGATGTTTGCATGTATACATTATATATTTGTTGATTGGTTAGATGAAGAACAAAGTTTTAGAAAGCATGACTAGAAAAGAATAGAGTGATTAACCCCAAACACTGAGTGATTAGAGAGTAAACACAAATCCAGTGAGGGTTCAATAGCTCATTTCCATATATCCATGTTTAATTATTAATTATCTTGCAAGTTTGTGAAATCTTTTAACTCAACTCAATTGTGAATGTGTTTTAATATGGTTTGGCCTTGGTTGTACATATATGATTCCTTGAAAATATGAATCAATTTAACCACATGTAAGCTTTATATATATAAGTGGATAGTAATTAGAATTGCATGATTCATGTAGGTAGCTTGCATTTAGAATAGATTGTATTGCATAAGATTCTACCATTCTACCTTCACTCTTTTCTCTTGGATTTAGCATGAGGACATGCTAATGTTTAAGTGTGGGGAGGTTGATAAACCCCTATTTTATCAATTCTTCACCCACTTATTCATAAGATTTGCATGGCTTTATAATTCCTTTCTTATTTTATGATATATGTGAAAACATGTTTCATACGCCTTAAAAATAATTATTTTAATTATCCTTTATTACCATTCGATGCCGTGATCTGTGTGTTAAGTATTTTCAGGCTTCATAGAGCAGAAATGGCTTAGAGGACAGAAAGGAAACACGCAAAAATGGAAGGAACGCACAAAAATAGAGTTTTGAAGAAAATGGCAGCGACGTGCACGCATGGACGACGCGAACGCGTGACTGACGCGTACGCGTGGCAAGGAAAATCTCCAATCGACGCGCACGCGTAACGGACGCCACGTGCAGAAAATTGCAGAAGTCACCCCCAGCGATTTCTGAACCCTTTTTTGGCCCAAATCCAAGCCCAGAAACACAGAATAGAAGCCAGAGAATGGGGGAATCAATAGACACAATTCATACAACATTCATTATTCATAATTTTAGGTTTTAGATGTAGTCTTCTAGAGAGAGAGGTTCTCTCCTCTCTCTTAGGTTTTAGGAATAGGATTTCTCTTATTTTATAGTTACTTCTTCAATTCAGGTTCAATATTCCTTTAATTTATGTTTCTTTTTACTTTTATTTACTCTAATGCGTTTACTTGTTAATTACTTTTGTTGCCAAATTGGCTTATGAACTTTTCCTGTTAGATTTGAATATTCTATTTAATGCAATTTGAGGTATTTCAGATTTAAGATTGTTTTCTTCTATATATGATATAAATAATTTAGATTTTTTCCCTTTTGGTTTTGGTTGAGTAATTGGTGACACTTGAGTTGTCAAACTCAGCAGTTGATTGGAAATTAGAATTTGCTGATTGGTTCGGATCCCTCTAAAGCTAGTCTTTCCATAGGAGTTGACTAGGACTTGAGGAATCAAGTTGATTAGTCCAATTGACTTTCCTTTATTTAGTAAGGGTTAACTAAGTGGGAGCAATACCAATTCTCATCACACCTGATAAGGATAACTAGGATGGGATTTCCAGTTCTCATACCTTACCAAGAGTTTTTCTAATTATTGATTTATTTTTCTTGCCATTTAAATTACTTGTTCCTTATTTCAAAAATCCAACGATACCATTTTCCATAACCAATAATAAATCATACTTCCCTGCAATTCCTTGAGAAGACGACCTGAGGTTTAAATACTTTGGTTATAAATTTTATTAAGTTTTGTTACTTGTGACAACCAAACTTTTGTACGAAAGGATTCTCTGTTGGTTTAGAAGCTATACTTACAACGGGATTATTTTCATAAAATTCTTTACCGGCAGGGGATCCGTTCGTCAATATGATTACTACCTGTGTATTACTTGCTTGCCTTTTTTGTGATTGTCTGGTGATGAGGATGTCTGGTAGGTGGTGGTGATGGGATCGCACGGAGGTTAAGTTGGCAAAGGCTATGGGATACAGCGGTGTGATTAGTATTAGATTAGAAAACCCCTTAAGATAGATTACGCTTTTATTATATTATGGTTTTAAGTTATGCTCTAATGTTTTAGTATGCTTTAAGGTGAATCTTGTGATGGATATAAAGTTCTAGGATTGCCTCTGGCGTCCCGGGGTCTTACATCTTACATCACTGGGCACTGTTACCATACTGAGAACCTCTAGTTCTCATACCATATTCTATTATTTTTCAGATCCAGGTCGTGACCCACCTCGGTAAGTTGTTCTGATGGTGACAGGGCGGAGGATCCTGGACACATTTTGGATGTCCTTTTGTTTATTTTGTCTATATCTCTCATCTTTGTATTTATTTTGCCTAGAGGCTTACTTTGAGAGAAAAACTTGTATAAGCTGTTTTAACTTGTCAGAATTCTGTATGGTCTGTATCCAACTATCCGGCTTAAACTTCGCGAGCCGTGGATAGATCTTTATACTATTATACTATTATCTTTTGTTACATCATATCTATATCCTGTGCTTTAAGTTAGTAGCCGTGTGAGTACGTTTTGTGCTTTTCAAATCCTGTTTTTGAGCTATATCCTTCATCGGGCTTCTAGACTATATTAATTCTTTCTATATATTATATGTATGAGCCTTAGAACTGTCGTAACTGTTGATTAACATTTGCTTTACGACGCGAGGTAAAGCTTAGGCTAATTAGGGTGTTACAGATTCAAGCACAAGCCACCTTGATGAAGAGCTCCCCATAAGTCCAACTTAAGGACAATAAATAAAAGTGCTAGGTGGGAGACACCCCACCATGGTAACACCTTTTCATTTTTTTTTGTAAATATTAGTAAAATTAGTTTAATTTCATGATTAGTTTACTTTGTTGAGTTTATTTGGGAGTCTGGTATGTTAAATAAGGTTTTATGGTGTTTTAATAGCTGTTCGGAGGTTTGGAATGCTTGGTTTGGTGCAAGAACTTTGAAAATTTTTGAAAAACAGAGCACCATGCCACGCGTACGCATCACCAATGCGTACGCGTGACCCCAAGAATTTCAACCACCCACGCGTGCACCTCGCCCACGCGTACGCGTGACATCGAAATTTTTCACCTCTCATACAAATTTCAGAGAGTTGCGCGAGTTTTGGGCTAGAGTTGTGCCTCTAGCACAAAATCTACCCACGCGTATGCGTCACCCCACGCGTAAGCGTCGACTCTCTGATTTGTGCGTCACACGTATGCGTGACCCACATGTACGCGTCGCGCCCATTTCATCCCACCACGCTTACGCGTCACACCACGTGTACACGTGAACCTGTCCTGTCCCACCCACCTTCATTTTCTTCTCTTCTTTCCATTTCGTTCCTTCCCTTCTCTTCTCCTCTTTTCTTTTCCCCCTTCAACCATCATCCAACACTACCAATCACCATCTATCACCATTTCTTTTAATTAGTTGGTTAGTCAGTTATTTAGTTAGTTTGATTTGTGTTTACTTTTCTATTTTTCATCATAAGTGTTGGATTATTAATTTTGTTGCTGTTTATTGCTGCTGATTATTGATAGGATGTTATTTTAACATCATTATTGTTAATTTTCATTGTTGGATTCTTTGTTGAGGTTAAAATTTGTTACTTGATTTTGAGTTCTTAATGCTTAATATTTTTGAATACCAAGTACATGTTATATTGCCTTCAAGCTTTCTAATTCTTTTGAATTGCATGTGTTTGGCCACTATGTGATTTAAAGCATTTCGTTATGATTATGCAATAGTATATTATCAGTGCATTTTTTGTTAGGTGATGCTTGTTTATGATTGACCCTTATTCACATCACCTATTTTATGCATTGAGATTTTGGAATTGTGAAATTGGATTGTAAGCTTACCTAATTGCATATTTTTTAGCTTTGTAAAGCTTTGCGGACCATACTTGTTATGTGATTGATTTTCACTTCTATCTTCTTTGTCCTAAGTTCCATAGCACCCATGTGTTCCACCTCTATGTCACTTAGGTGTTGCAAACAAACTACAAAGTGTGTCATTGATTAGCGTGTAAATTTCGTATTACATTTTATTCATTAAAGTTATCTTGCACATCAATCAATGTCCATTCATTATCCAATTCACAATTACTTGATTAATTGCTTGAATGCTTTCAGGCTTCTTTATTGCTTGTTTGTTTGTCTTAACCTTCAAGTTTTTGTTGAAGTATTTCAAGCACACTAGAATGACTGAAGTGCACCCTTCTTTTGTGTAATTGTGACATGGCTTTTAAATACTAGGATGTGAGCTCTAAATTGCGCACAATCTTAGAATTCACACACCTATTTTTTATTAATGTCACACCAATTCACTCACTCCATTCTAGTGGCTCTTACCTCATTCCAACAATTTACGCTTCCTTGCTTTTGTATTTTTTCATCTTACGGTGTTATTTTCTATTTTTCATGACTGATGCACCATAACCAGAAAAATAGAAGCGAGAGAAAGAACACGCAGCACCGGTTGATCCACCAGCTGAAGGTGGTAATCCAGAAAGTCGTCGTGCCCCCTTGCTCATCTTTGAATGCACCGAGGACGGTGCAAACTTTTAAGTGTGGGGAGGTCGTTCGACCGAATCGGCATTTTTGGGTGACAAATTTCTAATCCCAACACTTTTGCATTTCATTTTTAGGACTTTTAGGAATTTTTAGTTGTATTTTCTTGTTTTGCATATATATATATATATATATATATATATAATAAGCTTAGCCAAAATAATGAAATTCTCCAAGGAATTTATCTATAAGGCACCCCAATTGATTTGAGTATAAAAGAAATTTTTTTAGAATTTTCTTGAATTCTATATACTGTGGAACATGATTTTTGAGCTAAGAACACATAAGCATGTGAGTTTTGAGCCTTAATTGTGTGGTTACATCTTATAACCACTTATTTTCATTATTGTGTGCATTATTCTCTTTCTATGATTGTAATCTTTGATTTGTTTGATTCTTTATGTCCATTATTTTGTGTATGAATGCACTTATATGATTGAGGCCATCGTTTCAAATAGCTCACTTACCCAAATAGCCTACCTTTTATCTTCCATTGTTAGCCAACTTTGAGCCTATGCTAAACCCATTTGTTCTTAATTTTAGCACATTACAAGCCTTAAAAGCGAAAAATAATAAATGTCCTTAATTTGGATCTTTGATTAGCTTAGGCTAGTGAGAGTCTTTATCATTTAATTTTGGGAGAGTTGGGAACATTGGGTGAGATAAAAGAGTGTTTTGAGTTTTCATTGCAAATATTGAGAATTGGGTATATACTCATGTATTAATCATGTTTAGACCATGTGCATTGGTATCTTTGTATATAATTCATCAAAAAGAAAAAAAAAGAAAAAAACAAAAGAAAAAAAGAAAATATCAAAAAAATAAAAAGAAAAGCAATAAAAAGGGGACAAAATGCCCCCAAAGTAAAGTTCAATAATAATCAATGCATATGAGTTGTGATAAAAAAGAGAATGCATGAGTGTGTGAAAAAGTGAGAATTATGGGTAGTTAGGTTTGTTTAGAATTTTATATGTTGTCATAGGTTAGGTGGGAAGTTTAAGTTAATCAAAGACTCAAACTCGAGTCCATTTAACCAAATACAATCTTACCTTGACCCTAGCCCCATTACAACCTAAGGATAAGTCCTCATGATATTTGTTTGCATGCATGAAATAATTGTTGATTGTTAGATGAAAAATAAATCTTGGAAAGCATGATTAGGGGAGAATTGAGTGAATCAACCCTATACACTTGAGTGATTAGAGGGGATACACATCCGGTGAGGGTTCGATCGCTCAATTACATGTTTCCACCCGTGATCATCTCTTTTCTTGCAAGTTTGTACATTCTTTTTAATAACTCAATTCAATTGTGGATTTGACTTAATTGCTATTACTTTAGCCCTTATGTTCATATATGTATTCTTGGGAATTGATTTATTTTGACTAAGTGGTTGCATTCATTTAGATAGTTGCATTTAGATAGGTTGCATTTAGGTAGTTTGCATTGAATAAATGTTGATACCATTTGTCTCTTTCTTGAGTTTAGCATGAGCACATGCTTAGTTTAAGTGTGAGGAGGTTTGATAAACCCCAATTTTGTGGTTTATCTTGTGCTTAATTTGGGGGATTTTATCAACTTATCTCACATTTATTTAATAAAATAGCATGGTTTTGTAATTCTCACTAAATTTGTGCTTAAGAGTGAAAACATGCTTTTTAGGATGTAAAATAGCTAAATTTAATTCACCTTAATTCCATTCGATACCTTGATATCTTTGTTGAGTGATTTTAGATTCATAAGGCAAGTATTGGATGGAAGAAGTAAAGAGAAAAACATACAAAGTAGAGAATTCATGGGAAAACAAGGATTTGGAGTACTTAGAGTGACGTGCACGCATGATAGACGTGCACGCGTGAAGAGGTGCATCATCCAGGTGACGCGTACGCGTGACAAGAAAAAGCCAGACGACGCGTACGCATGACCCATGCGTACGCGTCACAGCAGGCACGTTACCTCATTAAAGTGAAAACACTGGGGGCGATTTCTGAGCTTTCCAGGACCAAATCCAACTCATTCCTGAGGCTATTTCATGCAGAATTAAAGATTGAACAAAGGGAGAGCAATTAGTTTGAGGTTAGCATCATTTAGTTTAGTTTTCTAGAGAGAGAAGCTCCCTCTTCTCTCTAGAATTAGGGTTCTTAGGTTAATTCTAATCTTAGATCTAGGGTTTAATTCTTGCTTTCATCTACTTTTTCTTGCAATTTATTGTTCTTTCATCTTAGCTCCTCTAGTTTTACTTGTCATTTCCTTTATTTTGTTGCTCTTTAGTTTTATGAATACCATTGTTGGATTTAGATTCCTCTTAATGCATTTTGATGTTTTATATTTCTTATTATTAATTTGAGTTGTTATTGTTTCCTTGCAATTGGGTAGTTGTAGATTTTATTATTCCTTGCAATTTATCATGCTTTCCACTTGTGCCTTCCAAGTGTTTGACAAAATGCTTGGTTGGATGTTAGAGTAGATTTTTGAGCATTCTTGGCTTGGATAGAGAAATTAGGTGATCTTGAGTCATGAATATCCAACTCATGTTGGTGATCTAGGGTGATTAGTTAATATTATTTCCATTGACTCTAATCTCTTGCTAATTCAATTAGTAAGTTGATTAGGACTTTTGGATTGAGATTAACTAGTCCTATTTGACTTTTTTCCTATGTTGAAGATAACATTGTACCTTCTTCCGATGTTGGAGATGACGAAATAGGATTAGCTCTTGTTCATCATTGTATGACTAGGATAGAAAGCCTTAATTCTCAATCCTTGCCATGAATATCTCTCTTTATTATTTGCTTTCTTTAATTGTTTGTTTTACTTTTCTTGCCATTTACTTTCTTGCCCTTTTTACCAAATCAAACCCCCATTGTTCCTTCGTAGCTAATAATTGATCGCTTCATTGTAATTTCTTGTGAAACGACCCGAGGTTTGAATACTTCGGTTAATTTTCATTGGGGTTTGTACTTGTGACAACCAAACATTAAAATTTGATTTGAGGATCGATTATCGGTTTGGGCTATACTCACAACGAAATTATTTTGCTAAATTCCGAACCGGTATAAATTCTTATATCAATAATATTATTAATTTGAGAATAAAATTGTATTTTGATGAGAACTGAGGTTGATTTTATAAATAAATAAGTTTAGAGGTATTTTGAGTAAAAAAGTAAGTGTTTGGGGATGAACGGATATTTTTATAAAAATTCATAGTTATTTTTATAAATATTAATAAACAAAGAGATATTTGTAGTTTTCTAAAAATGTTGGGTCAAAAATAAAATAATTAAAATGTTGAGGTTTAAAACATAATTAATAAAAGTTTAGAAGTAAAGCTTAAAAGAGTTAAGTCTTCAAGGAAGTTATAAATACTATTTATTACTTAAATTATTTTATTTGTATTAAAAGAAAATCATTATTATTATTAATTTATTAAGAATATTATTTAGTAAAATATTATTATTATCGATATTATTAATGGTAAGATAGAAAAGAATAAAAAAGAGAATACCGTTTTTAAAAGATTTAGAGTCACAGAGTTAACTCAAGAATCTTATGATTCTCTTTCCATAAAATACTTAGTGGATAGTGAGAGAACAGTGTGAAGATAATTTGAACTATTAAGGATGAATATGTAAAAGACTGAAGAAAGAGAGAAGATAAATCGGCACGTGTAATTATAAGAAGGTCACGAGAGGGTGACGATAGTATGGTTATGGTGCCGAAAGATAAATGTTAACAAGCCGTGGGTTTTATATGTGAATGATTATGCGGGGAAGCCCGTAAATATGGAGTGGCTTCCAGGAGAAGGGGTCACATGCTTCAGTTGGAGAATCAGGGCCTGCAAGAAGTAGAAACTTGCAGAGGTTATGTCGCTGGAATGCTGGTGCACGAAATCGTGATCGTTCATTCCTTGGTAACGGCGCTGAAAACTTAATACGCACGTTCATAATCTTAGTTCTTTGTCACAACTTCGTACAACTAACCAACAAGTGCACTGGGTCGTCCAAGTAATAAACCTTACGTGAGTAAGGGTCGATCCCACGGAGATTGTCGGCTTGAAGCAAACTATGGTCACCTTGTAAATCTCAGTCAGGCGGATTCAAATGGTTATAGAGTTTTAATAATTAAAATATAATTAAAATATAAAATAGGATAGAAATACTTATGTAATTCATTTGTGAGAATTTCAGATAAGCGTATAGAGATGCTTTTGTTCCTCCTGAACCTCTGCTTCCTACTGTCTTCATCCAATCCTTCCTACTCCTTTTCATGGCAAGCTTTATGTAGGGCATCACCGTTGTCAATGGCTACTTCCCGTCCGCTCATTGAAAATGGTCCAAAATGCACTGTCACCACACGGCTAATCATCTGTCGGTTCTCGATCATACTGGAATAGGATTCAGTAATCCTTTTGCGTCTGTCACTACGCCCAGCACTCGCGAGTTTGAAGCTCGTCACAACCATCCCTTCCCAGATCCTACTCGAAATACCACAGACAAGGTTTAGACTTTTCGGATCTCAAGAATGGCCGCCAATAATTCTAGCCTATACCACGAAGACTCTGATCTCACGATCAGAAGGCTAAGAGATACACATTCAAGCTTGTTTACATGTAGAACGAAAGTGTTTGTCAGGCACGCGTTCATAAGTGAGAATGATGATGAGCGTCACATAATCATCACATTCATCATGTTCTTGTGTGCGAATGAATATCTTAGAGAAGAAATAGGCTTGAATTGAATAGAAAATCAATAGTACTTTGCATTAATTCGTGAGGAACAGCAGAGCTCCACACCTTAATCTATGGTGTGTAAAAACTCTACCGTTGAAAATACATAAGAACAAGGTCCAGGCATGGCCGAATGGCCAGCCTCCCCAACTGGCATATGAATTCGAAAATAGGGAAAAAGACCCCTAGTACAATAGTAAAAAGTTCTACTTATACTAAACTAGTTACTAGGGTTACAGAAATGAGTAAATGATGCAGAAATTCACTTCCGGGCCCACTTGGTGTGTGCTCGGGCTGAGCATTGAAGCTTTCACGTGTAGAGGTCTTTTTTTGGAGTTAAACGCTAGTTTTTAACCTATTTTTGGCGTTTAACTCTACTTTGCAACCTGTTTCTGGCGTTTAACTCCAGAATAGGTCAGAGAGCTGGTGTTGAACGCCAGTTTGTGTCATCTAAACTCGGGCAAAGTATGAACTATTATATATTTCTGGAAAGCCCTGGATGTCTACTTTCCAACGCAATTAAGAGCGCGACATTTGGACTCCTGTATCTCCAGAAAATCCACTTTGAGTGCAGGGAGGTCAGAATCCAACAACATCTGCAGTCCTTCTTCAGCCTCTGAATCTGATTTTTGCTCAAGTCCCTCAATTTTAGCCAGAAAATACCTGAAATCACAGAAAAACACACAAACTCATAGTAAAGTCCAGAAATGTGAATTTTATTTAAAAACTAACAAAAATATACTAAAAATTAACTAAATCATACTAAAAACTATGTAAAAAAATTGCCAAAAAGCGTATAAATTATCCGCTCATCATAACACCAAACTTAAATTGTTGCTTGTCCCCAAGCAACTGAAAATCAAATAAGATAAAAAGAAGAGAATATACTATAAATTCCAAAATATCAATGAAACTTAGCTCCAATCAGATGAGCGGGACTAGTAGCTTTTTGCCTCTTGAATAGTTTTGGCATCTCACTTTATCCATTGAAGTTTAGAATGATTGGCATCTATAGGAACTCAGAATTCAGATAGTGTTATTGATTCTCCTAGTTCAGTATGTTGATTTCTTGAACACAGCTACTTTATGAGTCTTGGTCGTGGCCCTAAACACTTTGTTTTCCAGTATTACCACCGGATACATAAATGTCACAGACACATAATTGGGTGAACCTTTTCAGATTGTGACTCAGCTTTGCTAGAGTCCCCAATTAGAGGTGTCTAGGGTTCTTAAGCACACTCTTCTTTTGCTTTGGACCTCGACTTTAACCGCTCAGTCTCAAGTTTTCACTTGACACCTTCACGCCACAAGCACATGGTTAGGGATAGCTTAGTTTAGCCGCTTAGGCCGGATTTTATTCCTTTAGGCCCTCCTATCCACTGATGCTCAAAGCCTTGGATCCTTTTTATTACCCTTGCCTTTTGTTTTTAAGGGCTATTGGCTTTTTACTCTTGCCTTTTGGTTTAAAGAGCTTTTGGCTTTTTCTGCTTGCTTTTTCTTTTTCTTTATTTTTTTTCGCCATTTTTCTTCTCTTCTTTTTTTTTTTTCGCAAGCTTTTGTATTCACTGCTTTTTCTTGCTTCAAGAATCATTTTTATGATTTTTCAGATTATCAGATAACATGTCTCCTTTTTCATCATTCTTTCAAGAGCCAACATATTTAACATTCATAAACAACAATATCAAAAGACATATGCACTGTTCAAGCATTCATTCAGAAAATAAAAAGTATTGTCACCACATCAGAATAATTAAACTAGTTTCAAGGATGAGTTCGAAACCATGTACTTCTTGTTCTTTTGTAATTAAAACATTTTTCATTTAAGAAAGGTGATGGATTCATAGGACATTCATAGCTTTAAGACATAGACACTTAAACACCAATGATCATATAGTAAAGACACAAACATAAATAAAACATAAAGCATAGTAAACGAAAAACAGAAAAATAAGAACAAGGAGATTAAGGAATGGGCCCACCTTAGTGAGGGTGGTGTCTTCCTCTTCTTGAAGAACCAATGGTGCTCTTGAGCTCCTCTATGTCTCTTCCTTATCTTTGTTGCTCCTCCCTCATAGCTCTTTGATCTTCTCTAATCTCATGGAGGATGATGGAGTGCTCTTGGTGCTCCATCCTTAGTTGTCCCATGTTGGAACTTAATTCTCCTAGGGAGGTGTTGATTCGCTCCCAATAGTTTTGTGGAGGAAGGTGCATCCCTTGGGGCATCTCAGGGATTTCATGGTGAGGAATTTCCTCATGCTCTTGTTGAGGTCCATGATCTCTTGTTTGCTCCATCCTTTTCTTAGTGATGGGCTTGTCCTCTTCAATGAGGATGTCTCCCTCTATGTCAATTCCAGCCAAATTGCAGAGGTGGCAGATGAGGTGAGGAAAGGCTAACCTTGCCAAAGTGGAAGACTTGTCAGCTACCTTATAGAGTTCTTGAGGTATAATCTCATGAACTTCCACTTCCTCCCCAATCATGATACTATGGATCATGATGGCCCGGTCTATAGTAACTTTAGACCGGTTTCTAGTAGGAATGATTGAGCGTTGAATAAACTCCAACCATCCTCTAACTACAAGCTTAAGGTCCAGTCTTCTCAATTGAACCAGCTTGCCTCTTGAGTCAACTTTCCATTGAGCTCCTTCCACACATATGTCCATGAGGACTTGGTCCAACCTTTGATCAAAGTTGACCCTTCTAGTGTAGGGGCGCGCATTTTCTTGCATCATTGGCAAGTTGAACGCCAACCTTACATTTTCCGGACTGAAATCTAAGTAATTCCCCCGAACCATTGTAAGCCAATTCTTTGGATTCGGGTTCAAACTTTGATCATGGTTCCTAGTGATCCATGCGTTTGCATAGAACTCTTGAACCATTAAGATCCCGACTTGTTGAATAGGATTGGTGAAAACTTCCCAACCTCTTCTTCGGATCTTATGTCGGATCTCCGGATACTCATTCTTTTTTAGCTTGAAAGAAACCTTAGGGATCACTTTCTTCTTGGCCACAACTTCATAGAAGTGGTCTTGATGGACTTTTGAGATGAATCTCTCCATCTCCCATGACTCAGAGGTGGAAGCAATTACCTTCCCTTTCCTCTTTCTTGAGGTTTCTCTGGCCTTAGGTGCCATTAATGGTTATGAAAAAACAAAAAGCAATACTTTTACCACACCAAACTTAAAATATTTGCTCGTCCCCGAGCAAAAGAAGAAAGAAAGAAGGAGAAGAAGAAGAAAAATGGAGGAGAGGGAGAGAAGTGTGTATTCGGCCAAGGGGAAGAAGAGAGGGTTGTGTTGTGTGAAAATAAAGAAGGAATGAGGGGTTTATATAGGAGTGGGGGGAGGTTTAGGGTTCGGCCATTAGGGTTGGGTTTGGGAGGAAAAAGAGTTTGAATTTTGGAGGTAGGTGGGGTGTTTGGGGAAGAGTGATTAAGGTGATTGGTGAAGGGTATTTGTGAAAGAGAGTTATAAAAAGGTGTGAAGAGGAAAGAAGAAAAGGTGGGGATCCTGTGGAGTCCACAAATCCAGTGGGGTCAAGGACTTAACATCCCTGCTCCAATTATGCGTGCAAAATGCCCTTTGTATGCAATACTGGCGTTTAACGCCAGACTGCTGCCTGTTTTTGGCGTTAAACGCCCAAATGTAGCTTGTTTCTGGCGTTTAACGCCAGTTCCATACTCTGTTCTGGCATTAAACGCCAGTCTGGTTTAGAGTTTGGCTGACTCTGCATTATTGAGACCTCCCAACACCAAACTTAGAGTTTGGTTGTGGCCTCCCAACACTAAACTTAAAGTTTGACTGTGGGGGCTTTGGTTGACTCTGCAGTGAGAGAAGCTTTTCATGCTTACTCTCCATGGTTACAGAAGGAGATCCTTAGGTTTTAAATACAAGGTTGTCCTCATTTAGTTTCAGGACCAACTCTTCTCTGTCCACATCAATCACAGCTTTTGCTGTGGCTAGGAAGGGTCTTCTAAGGATGATGGATTCATCCTAATCCTTCCCAGTGTCTAGGATTATGAAATCAGCAGGGATATAAAGGCCTTCAACCTTTACTAGCACATCCTCTACTAGTCCATAAGCCTGTTTTCTTGAATTGTCTGCCATCTCTAATGAGATTCTGACAGCCTGTACCTCAAAGATTCCTAGTTTTTCCATTACAGAGAGTGGCATTAAGTTTATGCCTGACCCCAGGTCACACAGAGCCTTCTCAAAGGTCATGGTGCCTATGTTACAGGGAATTAAGAATTTACCAGGATCCTGTTTCTTTTGAGGTAGAGTTTGCTGAACCAAGGCATTTAGTTCCTTGATGAGCAATGGAGGTTCATCCTCCCAAGTCTCATTACCAAATAATTTTGCATTCAGCTTCATGATTGCTCTTAAATATTGAGCAACTTTCTCTTCAACAATGCCTTCATCTTCTTCAGAAGATGAATAGTCATCAGAGCTCATGAATGGTAAAAGGAGGTTCAATGGAATCTCTATGGTCTCTAGATGAGTCTCAGATTCCTTTGGTTCCTCAAAGGGAAACTCCTTATTGGTCACTGAGCATCCCAGGAGGTCTTCCTCACTAGGATTCACGTCCTCCTCCTCTTCGCTGGTTCGGCCACACCAAGGAAGGTAATGGCCTTGCACTCTCTTTTTGGATTCTCTTCTGTATTGCTTGGGAGAGTACTAGGAGGAGTTTCATTGACTCTTTTACTCAGCTGGCCCACTTGTGCCTCTAAATTTCTAATGGAGGACCTTATTTCATTCATGAAACTTAGAGTGGCCTTAGATAGATCAGAGACTATATTTGCTAAGCTAGATGGATTCTGCTCAGAATTCTCTGTCTGTTGCTGAGTGGATGATGGAAAAGGCTTGCTATTGCTAAACCTATTTCTTCCACCATTATTAAAGCCTTGTTGAGGCTTTTGTTGATCCTTTCATGAGAAATTTGGATGATTTTTCCATAAGGGATTATAGGTATTTCCATAGGGTTTCCCCATGTAATTCATCTCTGCTATTGCAGGATTCTCAGGATCATAAGCTTCTTCTTCAGAAGATGCCTCTTGAGTACTGTTGGATGCAACTTGCAATCCATTCAGACTCTGACAAATCATATTGACTTGCTGAGTTAATATTTTATTCTGAGCCAACATGGGATTCAGAGTATCAATTTCAAGAACTTCCTTCCTCTGAGGCGTCCCATTACTCACAGGATTCCTTTCAGAAGTGTACATGAACTGGTTATTTGCAAAAATTGTTTGCTCCAATGGCAGGGATTGAGATGCTTCTTCCATGTAAGTTGGAATTTGGTGCAGTGAAGTCCCCAAGCATCTTCCTTGCATTGTTGTTAGGTTCGGCCATTACTTCTTTTTCAAGATTCTCTGTAAGGTTTTCTCTGGATTGTTGTATTTTAGCTTCTCTTAGTTTCTTCTTCAGAGTCCTTTCAGGGTCAGGATCTGCTTCAACAAGAATGTTCTTATCCTTGTTCCTGCTCATATGAGAAAGAAGAAAACAGAAAAGAAGAGGAATCCTCTATGTCACAGTATAGAGATTCTTTTATGTGAGTAGAAGAAGAAAAGAAATTCGAACACAGAAAGAGGGAGAGGGTTCGAATTTTGAAAATTAAATAAAATAAAATAAAAAATATTTTTTTTTTAATTAAAAAAATTAAAGTTAGAATTCGAAAATTAAAAAAAGAAAAATAAAATTGAATCAAATTAAAATTTAAAACAAATAGTTAATTAAAAAGAAATTTTGAAAAAGAAGGAAGGGATTTTCGAAAATAAGAGAGAGAAAATTAGTTAGGTAGTTTTGAAAAAAGATAAGAATCAAACAAAAAGATAAGATTAGTTTGAAAAAGATTTGAAAATCAATTTTAAAAAGATAAGAGGTTAGAAAGGATTTTGAAATTGATTTTGAAAAAGAAATTAAAAAAGATTTGATTTTGAAAATTAAAGTTGATTACTTGACTAACAAGAAACAAAAAGATATGATTTTTAAAATTTAAAGATTGAACCTTTCTTACTAGGCAAGTAACAAACTTAAAATTTTTGAATCAATCACATTAATTGTTAGCATTAATTTTGAAAATATGAAATATAAATAAGAAAAAGATTTTGAAAATAAATTTTGAAAATTTCGAAATTATGAAAGAAAAAGTGAAAAAGATTTGATTTTTGAAAAAGATTTGAAAAAGATAGAATTTTTAAATTGAAAATTTGATTTGACTCATAAGAAACAACTAAATTTTAAAAAGTTTTGAAAAAGTCAAGTCAAATTTTCGAAAATTTATGAGAAAATAAAGGAAAGATATTTTTTTTTTTTTGAATTTTTAATGAAGAAAGAGAAAAACAACCCAAAGACTCAAAACATGAAAATTATGAATCAAAACACATGATGCATGCAAGAACACTTTGAATGTCAAGATGAACACCAAGAACACTTTGAATGTCAAGATGAACACCAAGAACTTATTTTTGAAAAAATTTTTAAGAAAAGAAAAACATGCAAGACACCAAACTTAGAGATTTTCAAACTTTAGACACTAACAAATTGAAAATGCATATGAAAAACAAGAAAAGATGCAAAACAAGAAAAATTAAAGATCAAACATAGAAAATCATCAAGAACAACTTGAAGATCATGAAGAACGCAATGCATGAATTTTCGAAAAAATGCAAGAAAGAGATAAACATGCAATTGACACCAAACTTAAAAACTGACACAAGACTCAAACAAGAAACATCAAATTATTGGTTTTTATGATTTTATTAAATTTTTTTTTGGATTTTTCGAAAATTATTTGAAAAAGGAAAATAAGGATTTCAAAATTTTTAATAGGAATTCCAGGAATCTTGCAATGTTAGTCTAAAACTTCGGTCCAGGAATTAGACATGGCTCACTAGCCAGCCAAGCTTTCATTGAAAGCTCCGGTCCAAAACACTAGACATGGCCAATGGCCAGCCAAGCTTCAGCAGATACAAATCAGGCATATAACAGCTGATTAGATGAGAGTCCAAGGGCTCTTGCCATGATAAGTGGAGGTCTCAGTCCAAAAATTTAGACATGGCTTGACAGCCAGCCAAGCTTCAACAGATCATGAAGAAACTCTAGAATTCATCCTTAAAAATTCTGAAGCCATAGAATAATTTAATTTCTAAATAATTTTTTTTTGAAAATTTTTCAAAAATAAAAATAATAAAAATAAAAAGCTTAAAATTAAAATAAAATTACCTAATCTGAGCAACAAGATGAACCGTCAGTTGTCCAAACTCGAACAATCCCCGGCAACGGCGCCAAAAACTTTGTGCACGAAATTGTGATCGTTCATTCCTTGGTAAAGGCGCTGAAAACTTAATACGCACGTTCATAATCTTAGTTCTTTGTCACAACTTCGCACAACTAACCAGCAAGTGCACTGGGTCGTCCAAGTAATAAACCTTACGTGAGTAAGGGTCGATCCCACGGAGATTATCGGCTTAAAGCAAACTATGGTCACCTTGTAAATCTCAGTCAGGCGGATTCAAATGGTTATAGAGTTTTAATAATTAAAATATAATTAAAATATAAAATAGGATAGAAATACTTATGTAATTCATTAGTGAGAATTTCAGATAAGCGTATAGAGATGCTTTTGTTCCTCCTGAACCTCTGCTTCCTGCTGTCTTCATCCAATCCTTCCTACTCCTTTCCATGGCAAGCTTTATGTAGGGCATCACCGTTGTCAATGGCTACTTCCCGTCCTCTCAGTGAAAATGGTCCAAAATGCGCTGTCATCGCACAGCTAATCATCTGTCGGTTCTCGATCATACTGGAATAGGATTCAGTAATCCTTTTGCGTCTGTCACTACGCCCAGCACTCGCGAGTTTGAAGCTCGTCACAACCATCCCTTCCCAAATCCTACTCGGAATACCACAGACAAGGTTTAGAGTTTCCGGATCTCAAGAATGGCCGCCAATAATTCTAGCCTATACCACGAAGACTCTGATCTCACGATCAGAAGGCTAAGAGATACACATTCAAGCTTGTTTACATGTAGAACGGAAGTGTTTGTCAAGCACGCATTCATAAGTGAGAATGATGATGAGCGTCACATAATCATCACATTCATCATGTTCTTGTGTATGAATGAATATCTTAGAGAAGAAATAGGCTTGAATTGAATAGAAAAACAATAGTACTTTGCATTAATTCGTGAGGAACAGCAGAGCTCCACACCTTAATCTATGGTGTGTAGAAACTCTACCGTTGAAAATACATAAGAACAAGGTCCAGGCATGGCCGAATGGCCAGCCTCCCTAAATGGCATATGAATTCGAAAATAGGGAAAAAGACCCCTAGTACAATAGTAAAAAGTTTTACTTATACTAAACTAGTTACTAGGGTTAAAGAAATGAGTAAATGATGCAGAAATTCACTTCCGGGTCCACTTGGTGTGTGCTCGGGCTGAGCATTGAAGCTTTCATGTGCTGAGGTCTTTTTTTGGAGTTAAACGCCAGTTTGTAACCTATTTTTGGCATTTAACTCTGCTTTGCAACCTGTTTCTGGCGTTTAACTCCAGAATAGGGCAGAGAGCTGGCGTTGAATGCCAGTTTGCATCATCTAAATTCAGACAAAGTATAGACTATTATATATTAATAGAAAGTCCTGGATGTCTACTTTCCAACGCAATTAAGAGCTCACCATTTGGACTCCTGTAGCTCTAGAAAATCCACTTTGAGTGCAGGGAGTCAGAATCCAACAGCATCTGCAGTCCTTCTTCAGCCTCTGAATCTGATTTTTGCTCAAGTTCCTCAATTTCAGCCAGAAAATACCTGAAATCACAGAAAAATACACAAACTCATAGTAAAGTCCAGAAATGTGAATTTTATTTAAAAACTAATAAAAATATAATAAAAATTAACTAAATCATACTAAAAACTATGTAAAAACAATGCCAAAAAGCGTATAAATTATCCGCTCATCAAATGCCTTATCTGACTTGCAAATTGGATTGCGTCGGGTATGGATCGAAATCGACAAATGAGCTCATTACCTACAATAGGACTAGACATGTATCATCCTTACTGCGCATTTGCATTTTACTTGATAATATGAAATTGCTTGTGATTGTCTTCTTGTGTTTGTGCATTCCTTAATGGTATTCTGAATTGTTGTGACTGGCTATTTCTCTATGATTCTTGTATATTTGGCTATGAATTATTGAACTGTAACCAGCTTGACTTAACTAATAACCCCCAACCCTACAAAGAACCCCCAATTCTTACCCCTTCCTTACTTCCCCGTCAGATGGAAACGAGCGTCCTGTTCTATGAGAAGGACCCTCCTTACATATATGAAGATCTTGTACAGCATAAGTTGTACGTAGTAGCTGCAGAGATTAGGACCCGTATGTACATTCTGCGTGACCACCCTTTTCATCATCTGATTAACACTCCGCTCTTTAACCCCGATGTGCCTTATGAGTTCCCGTTGCATTGGCTTCATCCTGATGCTTCGTTTCACCCGTTCCATGACAAACCTGTACCTCATTAGCACCCTGATCAGCTTGAGGAATAGGTGGTCCTTGAGCTTGAGCTTATGGAGAAGCATGTAATCGGGTCTATACTTGAGTGGGATATTTTTGTAGAGCAGATCTCAATGTCTTTGTTTGAGCCTTCATCTGAGGAGCTACACACCAATTCCATTAGTGGACCGATGAGTGTAGGCAAGAGCAGTAGTACGAGTGCCAGGACCCTTCCTGAGATTATTGAGATTTCTGATGATGAGGACGAGGATCCTGAGGACTATTCAGATGTGATTGAGATTTCCTCTGACGATAACAGTTGATGCTTGGGAGCTGAGGATGAGGCTTTTAGGAGTTTTTATGTTAACCTAGCTTTTGGTATTTAGTCTTTCACTTTTGATTAGACTTACTAAGAGAGTAGGATGTATATAGTTGACTAGGCTAGTTTTCGAGTGCCAGCTTAGGGGATTCCTATATGGATCAGGGCTCGGAGTGTTGGTTATGTATATAGTAACAGGATGTGAAGGGTTGTACGCTAACTTATGACCTGTATGACAGTATATATATATATGATATGATCATGACATATTGGAAATTGGGTCGTTACACTTAAAGGTTTAGAAATTTTCAAAATATCCTTTATAAACCTTCTGTAAAAACCAGCATGGCCTAGAAAAGTCCTAATTGGCTTCACATTGGCACGTGGCGGTAATTTCTTAATTACCTCCACCTTGACTTTATTAACCTCTATTCCTTTGCTTGAAATACAGTACCCAAGAACAATATCTTCAGTCACCATGAAATGACATTTTTCCTAGTTTAAAACAAGGTTTGTCTCTTGGTACTGTTTCAAGACTAAGGATAGATGTCGCAGGCAAGTATCAAAAGAATTACCAAATACAGAAAAATCATCCATAAATACCTCAATAAACTTTTCAACCATGTCAGAAAATATAGAAAGCACACACCTTTGAAAAGTTGTTGGGGCATTGCATAATCCAAACGGCATCCGGCGGTAAGCAAACACACCAAAAGGACAAGTAAAAGCCGTTTTCTCCTGATCTTAAAGGTCGACTACAATTTGATTATATCCAGAATATTCATCCAGAAAATAATAAAATACATGTCCAGATAACCTCTTAAGCATCTGATCAATGAAGGGCAGGGAGAAGTGGTCCTTCCTAGTAGTAGTGTTGAGCTTCCTATAGTCAATGCACATTCTCCAACCGATGTCGGTTCTTGTAGAAATCAGCTCATTCTTCTCATTTGTAAGCACTATAACTCCTCCCTTCTTAATTAGGAATAACTTGCACAGGACTTACCCAAGAGCTATCAGAAATTGGGTAAATGATCCATGCTTCCCATAGCTTCATAACCTCTTTTTGGACCACGTCTTTCATAGCCAGATTAAGCCTCTTTGTGGTTGCACCACAGGTTTAAAATCTTTCTCAAATAAGATTTTGTGCATACATATGGCTGGGCTTATCCCTTTTAAATCACCAATAGTCCAACCAAGAACTATTTTGTGGTCTCTCAGTACTTGTAGCAATGGTTCCTCTTCACAGTTGCTCAGAGAGGAGCTTATAATCACTAGATAAGAGTCCTTTTCTCCCAGAAAGGTATACTTGAGAGAAGGAGGTAGGGGCTTCAGATCAAGTTTTGGTGGCCCCTCTTTTTTGGTAGGCACATGTGGTTCCAAAGAACTGTTAATCTCTTCTGCTTCCAAAACCTCTTGAACACCAATGGCTCAATCAGATTAATCTTCATGCAATTTTCAAAATTACTGGGATGCTATAAGGCTTCAAGCACATTAAGAACAATCTATTTCTCATTGACTCTCAGAGTTAACTCGCCCTTTTGCACGCTAATCAAGACTCTCCCATTTGCCAGAAAAGATCTTTCCAAAATAACGGAAGTATTAATATCTTTCTCCATATCCAAGATTACAAAATCAGCAGCAAATATAAAGGTTCCCACCTTCACAAGCAAATTTTCAACAACTCCAAGTGAAAATTTAATTGAACAGTAAGCAAGTTGTAGAAAATTTCTAGTTGGTTTTACCTCATCAATTTGGAGCTTCCTTATCAAAAATAGTGGCATTAAATTGATGCTGGCTCCAAGATCACATAGAGCTCTCTCTAATTTGGGGTGGATTTGATGGTTGAGGAGGTTGGTATTGGTTATTTAAGTGGTTATGGTAGGAGTTGTTGTTATTAAAGTTGGGTTGCCTTTGACCTTGATTTTCCAGCCAAAATTGGGGTAATTTCTCTAGCCCAGATTGTAGGTCTTAGAATAGGGATCATTGTTGGACGATCTTGAAGAATTTTCCATATAAATAACTTATTCCAAAGAAAATTGGCCATAATCAAAATTCTCACCTTGAAGGATTCTACCACTCATGTCATAACAAACTTCTTGAGTGTTCATAGTTGAGACTTGCATGCCCCCTAATTGTTGAGTGAGGGCATTTATTTGTTGAGACATGGCTTTGTTCTGAGCTAGAATGGTATCCAAGACATCCAATTCCATGACTCCCTTCCTCATTATTCTCTCTAAAGAATATGATACTGATTGTCGATCATCATATCTATCAATTCCATGGCCTCATCAGTAGTCTTCCTCATGTGTAGAGATCCTTTTGCAGAGCTATCCAATGAGAATCTTGAAGTCGGAGTGATTTAATCATAAAAAATCTGTAACTGTACCCAATTTGAGAACATTTTCGGAGGACACTTTCTCACCAAAGCCTTGTACCTCTCCAAAGCTTCATAGAGAAACTCGCCATCTAACTGTCTGAAGGTCTGAATATCTATCCTCAACTTTGTCAACCTTTAAGGCGGGAAGAATTTGGCTAAGAACTTACTGACCAAATCCTCCCAGGTTACAATACTTTCCTTGGGTTGTATCTTGAGCCACTGACTAGCCTGGTCTTTCATAGCAAACGGAAAAAGCAACAACCAGTAAACATCAGCATAAACTCTATTGGTCTTGACTGTATCACAGATTCTCAGAAAATTGGATATGAACAAATTGGGGTCTTCTTGAGGACTCCCACTAAACTAGCAATTTTACTGAACCAAGGTAATCAGTTGAGGTTTCAGCTCAAAATTGTTGGCATTCACAACCGGTTCCACAATGCTTCCCACGCAATTCCCATGATTGGGGTTGATGTACGACCCCAGAGTTCTTCTTACTGGCAGAGCATTGTTGGGATTGTTGACAACAAGATGATCATTATTCTTTGCCATACTGACTTCAATTTCCTCTTCAGATTCATCCTTGAGACCTTCTTCAATTCTCTGAGTTCTAGCTTGTTGCCTTCGTCTCCTAAAAGTTCTTTCAATCTTGGGATCGTAGTCAAGAAGAGGTTATTTGTCCCTGTTTTCCTGCATAAACACGCAAAAAAGACAAATTGAGATTCTCTATGTCAAAATGAAGAGAATTCCCAGTGAGGCAAACAAAATAAAATAAAATAAAATAAAAGGTAATTAGCAAAATTTAAGCAAAAAAGAAAAAGTCTAATCTAGGTAATCAATCAACGAGTAGCTGTTAATCACTATCAATCTCTAGCAACGACGCCAAAATCTTAATGCGGGTTTTCAAACCACAAACTACCGTCAAGTGCACCGGATCATATCAAGTAATACCATGGGAGTGGGTTATTATTTTCACGAGGATTAACGAATTAAGAAAGGAATAATCGATTGATTATTCTAGTCAGACAATCAAAATTTAGAGTTTCAATAGCAAAAAGCATAAAACAGTGAATTAAGTAAATCAAATAGTAATTGTTTGAGAAGATAATATAAGAAGAGGTATTTAGATTTCCGAATTAACATTCATATTCATCTACTTGATTATGCAAAGATACAATTCACGGCAAACCCTAGGAAATTGAACTCCAATTCCTTGGTAATTCAACTTTTTCTAACCTAATCAACCGTCAATTCCTTGATCAATCAATTATGCTAAAAGGTAAAGTACAATCTCTGGTATATAAGCCACACAATTCTTAAGAACCCAAAAGAAATCTGATTATATTTTACGTATCAAATTAATTATGGATAATTGAAGAATTATGAGAAAAGAGTTTCTAGCCTAATCCCAATGATTTTAACTTTTCCAATATTAAGAGGAATTCAATTCAGAGAAGAGTTATTTTTCAATACACTCTAATCCTTAAGATGAAGAACAAAACTTAATTCTTGAATAACAATCAATGCATTAATCAAAATAGAAGAACAATAGTATTAATCCATCAAAACAAAGAGAGCTCTGACGGGAAAAAATCGTCGGTAAAGAATTTCACAAAAATAAGCGCGTTGTAAGTATAGTTCTAAACCGACAATTCAACCTTAATCAAATTTAATTTGTTTGTCACTAAAACAAACCCAACCCGAAGTATTAAACCTCGGGTCATCTCTCAAGGAATTGTTGCAGGAAAGTGTGTTATTATTGGTTATGAGATTGTATCTTTTTGGATTTTTGAAATATGGAACAAGGAATGTAAATAGCAAGAAAATAAAATAATAATTAAGAAAAGTCTTAGCAAGGATTGATAATCGAAATTCCTATCCTCATTATCAATGTCAATTGTGATGGTAATTGTAAATTGCACTCACTTAGTTAACCTCTAACAAATGAAGGAAAGTCAAGTGAGAAAATCAACTTGAATTCATAAGTCCTAATCAAAGACTAGAGTTAGTGAAGTTCAAGCCAACTAGCTAGTTTCAATCACCAACCAACAAGAGACTTTGATGATTCAAGAGTCTCCAATTAATCAATTCAAGCTAAGAATATAAAAATCTAACTTAAAATCCTCCCAAGCATTTTATCAAACACTTGGAAGGTACAACATAAAAACATAGAAAACTAACAAAGAATATTAAATCTAAACAACCAATTGCAAACATCAATAATAACAAACGAAGAAAGGAACAATAATTATGAAATACCTCAAATTGCATCAAAAGGGAAATCAAATCTAACATGAGAATTTATAAACTAAATTGGCAACATAAGGTAATCAACAAAGAAAATAAATAAACTAGAATACTAGAACAAATAAAAGTAGAAGAGAAACTAAATTGAAATAAGATAGAATTCAGAATTTGAGAAGGAATAAAACTAAGAACCCTAAAACCTAGAGAGAGGATAGAGCCTCTCTCTCTCTCTCTCTAGAAAACTACATCTAAAACCTAAAATTATGTGAATGAAAGTTGTATCCATGATTTCCCCATTCTGCAGCCACTATTCTATGTTTTTGGGCTTGGAACTGGGCCAAAAAGGAGCCCAGAAATCGCCTCCAGCGCTTTCTGCAGATTGCAACACGTGACGCTTTGTCACGTGTACGCGTCAGTCACGCGTACGCGTCGCTCGTCTTCTGCGCCAGTCACACGTACGCGTCGTTGCCAGCTTCTCAAAACACCATTTTCTTTCGTTCCTTCCAGTTTTGCATGCTTCCTTTCTGTCCTCTAAGCCATTTCTGCCCTATAAAACCTAAAAATACTTAACACACAGATCACGGCATCGGATGGTAATAAAGGGTAATTAAAAATTGACAATTTAAAGGCCTAGAAAATATGTTTTCAACTATATCACAGAATTAGGAAGGAAAATATAAAACACGCAATTTATATGCATAAGTATGAGAATAATGGATAAAATCCGCTCAATTCAATACAAAATAAACCGTAAAATAGCGGTTTATCAAGTTCCTAACTTTAAGAATGGAGGTTTAGTTTCTCAGGGTGCAGAGAAAATCCTATTTGTGTAAAAAGTGAAAACTTTGTAAAAGTAGAAAAAAGAGAGAGCCCCCTGCAGGGCAAATCTCTCCTCCTTTTATAGTTTCAATAGTAATTAATTTAGGAATTAAATTTAAACCTAATCATATCTTTTCTTATTTTCTATTTGAATTTAAATCAAATATAATAACTTTCGTGTTAATTGCATGACGGACGTAGGGACCACTCTATGATGCGCTGCCGGGGCTAAACGCTGGGTTGGTGGCATTTAGGGCCACCCTTCATGAAAGGCATTGCGAGGCTTCTTCAAGCGGCGCTAAATGCCAGTGGTGTGGCGTTTAGAGCCAATTGTCCCGAGAGCAAATGGCTTGGAGTCTTGGTCCGGCGCTAAACACCGGGAGAGTGGTGTTTCGCGCCACAGTGGTGAAGAGGAATGGTGAGGCTTTAAGGTTCGGCGCTAAATGCCAGTGATGTGGCATTTAGTGCCACAATGCCAAGGATAACTTCTCTTGCTTTTCTTCTTCATAAATTATACCAAATTATCATCAAATACTACCTGAAATCATCAAAAGACCACAGAATCTCAAAATAGCATCGATTAAGGCATAAAGCACCTAATTCCTCTAGAAAATCCACAAATCACCATGCAAATAATGAAGAAAATATACTTATTATGCTCACGCATCAGGCACGCGGCAGCAACGGCTAAAGGTAGATCAACACCAGCATCATCAATGGCAGTGGTAAAACCGTGGTAGAAACAAAACAGAACAAGCAACTACTAACCAGGCTAGAACGGTAGTGAAACGAAATTGAGAGAGGTGCAAAGCAATTTCTACGTTGTTTTCAAAGGGCAAGGGTAGCGACGGAAGACTCCAGTGAAGGAAGAATAGAGGATAGAGCACAGTTGGGCAGGACAGCAGTAGCTTTCCAACGAGCTCTTCCCCAATAGTGACATAGCAGCTCAGTGCCGATGGTGACGAAAAGAGCTCCTCTCCCTTCACCACATCTCTTTTTCTCTATTCGACATTCATGCCTGTAGCCGCAACAACGATAAAGTAGCTCGACAATTACAGAAGCATCTAGCTCCAACTGCAATGCCTTTTCTCTTTGTCGATAGTCTCTCCTCTGCTGCGATGGCGACAGTCTCGACGACAACGACAAGGACTCCAATCGGTGATGACTCTGACGGCAGTGGCGGCGTTGCGACTTAGCGACGACAGAAATGCCCCTTCCTTCTTATCACCCGAGACACCTTCTCTCTCTCTCTCTCTCTCTCTCTCTCAAGCACGGCAATGGCGGTGGCAGTGACTCCCACTGACACCACCTTTCTCTTTTCCTCTTATCTTCTTCCTTTCTCCTCCGCTCTCCCTCTCTCCTATTCTGTCTTCTTTTCTCCTTCGGTTAGTGTGTGTGTTAATTTGGGAATTAGGGTTAGGGTTAGAAGAAAAGATAAGGGTAGTATAGAAATTTTGATAAAATTAGAGGATAGAATAGTAATTAAAAACCAAATATATTCAAATATAATTATTTTATACATATAACTCCTAATTATTTTTAAATTTAAAGTATCATAAAGCTTTATTTAATTAGTTTTAATAAAATAATTTTTTAAAAATAAATCCTAAAAAAATATAATAAATCATAAATAATTTATGATTTTAGTTTTTAAAAATTTGCCGTCTTACAAAGAAAAGAGAAGAAGATGAGGGATAAAAAAGAAAGAGGAAGAAAAAAAGAGAGGTTGGTTTAGTGATGGTGGTGCGGCAGTAATGATGGTGATGGTGAAGCTCGATGATGATGGTGATGAAAATAATTGTGACTCGCCGAAGAAAAAAAACTAAAAGAGGAGAAAAGAAGAAAATGAGAATTTTTTATTATTAGTTTTTTTTGCATAAAAAATTTTGTAGTCCTTATAATTATTTAGAGTTAATATTTATCACTCAATTAATGTTGATAAACTCAACTTTACGTGCTAGATAAATAATTATTTACAAACCGTTAACAAAATTGATCTATCCATTTTTCTTAGGCCTGTTACACATACAAGTCTTTTTGGCTTACAAGCTATACAAGTTGGCCCAGCCCAAACAAAAATGACGCGTAGTACTCTTAGAATGGAGCGTCCAACCCACGCGCCTCACACAATTGTTGCGGTTTCCAATGGACGCTCATTATGGCACACTCTTCCTCTTCTTCCTCAACCAAAATGCAAAGCGTCAAGTTTCAAACCACATTCAAAAGCGATTCTGAAGAAACTTTCCAACTCCTCACGAAGATTAGAAGAAATCAAAAACAAAATATACAAATCTCCACAAAAAATCAGCAGAAAAAAGGAAGAAACATTATTCAAGGTAACGTACTGTTTTACTGTTCTTCAAGGTTTTTCGCATTTCTATTTCTGATTTCCAAATCGAACCACTATATCGTGAGTATTTCTCGCTCTGTTTCTTCTAGATTATTCTAGGTTTTACTATTCTTCTTGTTTTAGAACTCATATTACTGTTCTGATGAAAATGTTCTTCGTTTACGCAATCTTACATACTTGTAGTGAATACTAGAACGTGTGTTTTAATCTGTTTGGTACATATTTTGTGTATATTTACATGTTTTTTAAGTAGGTTTGTGCATATTTACATGAAAGACTCTTCCTCTTCTAATTGAGTTTTGGGTGTATATGGCCTATTGTCGGGTGTATATCTCTGACTTGACATGCAACTGTTGCTTCCACTGGCATTTTGAACTTAAAATATATTTCTGAACTCATATAATCCAAAAAAAAGTAGAAGTGTATGGAACTGGTATATATATTAGGAGTTTTGATCTCTAACAGTTAGTATTATGATTGTGCCTGACCTTGTAATGTCATTTTATGGATGTTTGGCTGAATTGTATATGATTTTGAACTGATTTAATTTTGTTTAATTAAAAAAAACAAAATGGATATGGGACTGGGTTTGGGTGTATGTGGCTGATGTTGGGGTGTATCTGACTGATCTATGGGTGTATTTTTTATCTATTGACAGCATCTCTTTTTCATTGCAGTAAAAATGTGATGCACGGAAAACTTGTCTCATAACAAATTTCCTTCGGCAAGTGTACCGAATTTGTCGTCAAGTAAAAACTCACAATAAAGTGAGGTCGAATCCCACATGGATTGATTGATCAAGCAACTTTAATTAGAGGAATGTTCTAGTTGAGCGAATCAGAATTTGAGCTGAGAATTGTAGAAAATTAAATGGCAGGAAAGTAAATAACAGAAAAGTAAATGCTAGAAATAAAGAGCTGAATGTAGATGACGAAAGTAAATTACAGAATCTTAAATGGGAATGGGGTAATTGCTCATAAAAGTAAATGACAGAAATTAAGGAGAATGGGTAAGATCAGAAATGGGGAGTTCATTGGGCTCAGGAGATGTTGCATTCTCCGGATCAATTTCATTTTCTTCTCTTCCTCAATCAATGCACTCATTGATCTCCTTGGTAATCTTAAGTGATCGAATTACAATTCCTTGTAATTCAATCTCTCAAATCTTGATCAATAGCCAATTCCTTGGTCAATTGCTCATGAGAAGAGATGAAGTATGGTCACTGATTATACCACATGCATTTCCCAAATCAAGTGTTGAGAGGATTATAGTCACATATCCATCCAAACCCAATTTGGTCCAGCATGAGAAAGTATTTCTAGCATGATCTCTTCATTCCTCTTTGTTCATAGCTCTGGAAAATGAAAACAAAGATGGAGAATACATGATGAAACTAGAAGTGCAGAGAAGTAAAATACAGAGAGTAGTTCTATGCCAAGAGGCTCCCTATAATTTCCAACTCCCAAAATAATTCAAAGCTACTCCTATATATACTACTCTTCTGATCTTCTAGTTGGCTCTTCAAGTCTTGGGGATGGGCCTTTGGATCTTGAGTTTGAAGCAGTTATCTTCTTCATTGGGCTTGACTTTACTTGCAGAGAGAACGTGTGAAGTGGGCAGAGACTTTAGCTCAGGACGTTAGTGGTGTTAACGTTCAGTGAAAATATGGGTTCGAGAACGTTAGTGACACTTACCTTTGTCACTAACGTTCCAATGTGCCCCTAGCTCCCATGTTAGAGTCCACGTTAACTAGGTTAACGTGACCTTTAACGTGGTTGTGCTAACCATCTCCAACGTTAGTGACAATGTTAGGTGTCACTAACGTTGGCGATCACCTTCCTTCTTCACGTTAGCTTCCACGTTAACTAGGTTAACGTGACCTTTAACGTGGTTGTGCTAACCATCTCCAACGTTAGTGACAATGTTAGGTGTCACTAACGTTGGCGATCACCTTCCTTCTTCACGTTAGCTTCCACGTTAACTAGGTTAACGTGACCTTTAACGTGGTTGTGCTAACCATCTCCAACGTTAGTGACAATGTTAGGTGTCACTAACGTTGGCGATCACCTTCCTTCTTCACGTTAGCTTCCACGTTAACTAAGTTAACGTGAACTCTAACGTGCAGCAAAGGAAATGGAGCCAACGTTAGTGACATTCACCTTTGTCACTAACGTTCCAATGTGCCCCTAGCTCCCATGTTAGAGTCCACGTTAACTAGGTTAACGTGGCCTTTAATGTGGCTGTGCTAGCCATCTCCAATGTTAGTGACAAAGGTGAATGTCACTAACGTTGGCTCATCATCTCTCCTCCTCACGTTAGCTTCCACGTTAACTAGGGTAACGTGGGAGTTAACGGGGCTTATTGGGGCTTGTGGGGGTTAATCCCAACGTTAGTGACAATGTTAGGTGTCACTAACGTTGGCGATCACCTTCCTTCTTCACGTTAGCTTCTACATTAACTAGGATAACGTGGAAGTTAACGTGGCTTATTAGGGCTTGTGTGGGTTAATCCCAACGTTAGTGACAATGTTTGGTGTCACTAACGTTGTCGATCACCTACTTTCTTCACGTTAGCTTCTACATTAACTAGGATAACGTGGAAGTTAACGTGGCTTATTGTGACTTGGCCAACGTTAGTGACAAAGTTAAATGTCACTAACGTTGGCTTCTCCTTTACTTCTTAACGTTAGTGGCCACGTTAACTAAGTTAACGTGGCTCTTAACGTGGCCACTTATGAGCTTGGTCCAACGTTAGTGACAAAGGTAAGTGTCAGTTTATTTATTTTCTTTTCTTGAGACCTTGGTGTCCAGCACCTCTTTGGGTTACTAAATGCTCTGTGGTGAAGGTTACTCTTGATAGTGGACTTTCAGCTGATAATCCCAAGTTAGTTAACCTAAGTTACCAAGTGATAAGGCACCCCTAAGAGCTTATTCACCTAAGTAGATCCCTCACACAGGAGCACCACAGACACATGCCTCAAGATTAAAACCATTGGTGCCTAGCCTTATTGCTTACTCTTTTTCTTTTATTTTTCAACTTTTATTGTTCTTTCCCTTTTTCTTATTAGGATCTTCTTATTTAGCTAGTCTCATGGGGTGTGTCTCAAGCAAAGTATTCATGACAGATAGTTGTCTTCCCACCTGGTGGTTAAACCAACTTAGCTAACTTATGACTATACCATAAACTCATGAACTTACTCCATAGTATGAACTCCTCTCTGATCTTTTGAAACACTCATTCTCTTTTCATATGATTCAGAAGGACAAGCATACAAGTAAGTAAGGAGATGATGCAGTAACATAAAGACTAGCAAACATAGACCTATTCAAAAAAAACTTAAAAGACAGAATTTAAAAAGGTTCAAATTAACGAGTCACTATTGATCAAAAGTGCATTCGGACTTCCAATTTTCAACATTCTAAGTATAATGGAATTAAGTAACAATACAACCTTCGGGTGATGATTTCTAGTTGCCCTTTTTTTTTGTCATCATCCTAGTCCTTGCTACCTGAAGGTGCACCATTTCCTCATAAGATTCCTGCAAAGTTATTGGAAGTTGCTTGTTCCCAAAGCACTTGAGAAATAGTTAGCTTGCATGTATGCTTGTGACTTCTGACTTTAATTTGGTGTGTGAACACCAAACTTAGTTCCTTGCCCAGTGCAAAACATTGCATATATGCAGAGAACCTCATATCTTGTTATTAACAAAACAATGATTACCTAAAGTCTAACTACATCTAAGTGGTTTCCCTTGATTGGTTGGAGCTGGCAATGTTCTTTGGGGAGTGGAGTGTGATTCTAACTAATATCCTTTGGTGGAACACCAAACTTAGAATTACACTTTCACTCTTGGATTGTGTTGGTGTGGAACACCAAACTTAGCTCCTTGCAATACAGGGGAAACAGCTTGTGACCTTTATTGAAATAAATCTGAAAAGAAAACTACCTGAGGTTGGGTTGCCTCCCAATAGAGTGCTCTTTTACCGTCGCTAGCTCGACGATTCCTCCTTTACCTGAGATGATACTGTACTCTGGGGTTTTCTCCCATGTTGCCCAGATAATGCTTGAGTCTTTGTCCGTTCACTATAATGAGAAGAGCTTCTAGTGGTCTGTTACAAAAATGGCTCCCTCCATCACTGATGAGTGCTCGTAGGACTCCAAACCGGCTAAAGATATTCTTCCTGAGGAAGTTCATGACCACCCTGTTATCATTCGTTGGGGTTGCAATAGCCTCTACCCACTTGGAAACGTAATCCACTGCTACCAAGATGTACTTGTTTGCATATGAGGTTGGGAATGGTCCCATGAAATCGATTCCCCACACATCAAACAATTCCAGTTCCAAGATGAAATTTTGTGGCATCTCATTTCTTTTGGGCAAGTTTCCAGATCTTTGGCATTCATTGCAGCTCTTTACTAGTTCTTTGGCATCCTTGAAAAGGGTAGGCCAAAAGAATCCGCTTTGTAACACCTTTGCTGCAGTTCTGTCCCCTCCAAAATGGCCTCCATAGCATGAGCCGTGGCAATTCCATAGGACCTCTCGTCCTTCTTCTTCCGAAACACATCTCCTAAGGATTCCATCTGAACACTTCTTGAAGAGATATGGCTCATCCCAGACAAAGTATTTTGCATCATTCATGAGCTTCCTTTTTTGATGTTTATTGATCTCTGGAGGTAAGGCCCCAGTTGCCTTGAAGTTGGCAATGTCTGCGAACCATGGTGCTTTGTGAACTGTCATCAACTGCTCATCAGGGAAGAGCTCGTTCACACTTGTATCATGTGCTCCATCTTTATCATAAGGAATCCTGGAGAGGTGATCTGCTACCTTGTTCTCCACTCCTTTCTTGTCTCTGATTTCAATATTGAATTCCTGCCGCAATAAGATCCATCTTATTAGTCTTGGTTTTGATTCTTGCTTGGCAAACAAATATTTAAGTGCTGTGTGATCTGTAAAAACAATCACTTTAGCACCAATGGGGTATGATCTAAACTTGTCAAATGCAAAAACTATTGCTAGTAACTCCTTTTTAGTATTGGTATAATTTCTTTGAGTATCATTAAGGACTTTGCTAGCATAGTATATCACATGGACTAAGTTGTCTCTCCTCTGTCCTAACACTGCCCCCAATTGCAAAATCAGATGCATCACACATCAATTCAAATGGTAAATTCCAATCAGGTGGGGAAATGATAGGAGCAGAGGACAACCACATTTTCAAATTTTCAAAGGCTAACATGCATGTTTCATCAAAGATAAATGGTGTATAGAAAACAATAATATGCGTGCTCTGCGAGTCTTTCCAACATCTAATCCATGAATGGAAGGGGGAAATGATCTTTTTGTGTAGCCTCATTGAGCTTCCTGTAGTCTATGCACATCCGCCATCCTGTGACTGTCCTTGTAGGAATTAGTTCGTTCTTCTCATTGGGAACCACGGTAATTCCTCCCTTTTTTGGGACGACATGCACGGGGCTGACCCAGGGGCTGTCCGAGATTGGATAGATGACTCCTCCCTGCCATAGCTTCATAATCTCCTTCTGTACCACTTCCTTCATGATTGGGTTCAGCCTTCTCTGGGATTGAATGGATGGTTTGGCATCATCTTCCAACAGTATCTTATGCATGCATATGGCTGAACTGATTCCCTTCAAGTCAGCAAGGGTCCATCCAATGGCATCCTTGTGCTATCGCAGTACTTTGATCAATTCATCCTCTTGATCTTTGCTGAGGCATGAGCTTATGATTACTGGGTAATTTTCATTTTCTCCTAAGTATGCATATTTGAGAGTGGGTGGCAGTGCTTTGAGTTCAAGTTTAGGTGCTTCTGACTTTTCGTTCTCTTTCTTTGGTACACCTGGTATGCCAATTTCTGTTGTTGCAACCTCTTCACTTGATGTACCCTCTTCACTTGATGTACACTCTTCCTCTATTATTCTTTCGGGCTCTTCAGACTCTTCTTCTTCAAAACTCTCCTGCACTTCCTCTTCAAGTGAGTCCAACCTCATACATTCCCCTAGTTGTTCTTGTGGGTAACTCATGGCCTTGAACACATTGATTGTCATCTTTTCATTGTGTAATCTCAGGGTGAGATCACTTTTTTGGACATCAATGACAGCTCCAGCAGTGGCCAAGAATGGCCTTCCCAGGATAATGGAGGTCTTGGCTTCCTCCTGCATGTCCAGCACTACGAAGTCTGCCGGGAATATGAAGTCTCCCACTTTCACCAGCAAATCCTCTACTACGCCATGAGGGAACTTGAACGATCTGTCTGCCAACTGTAAGGCCATTTTTGTTGGTTTAGCCTCCTCTATCTTCATCTTCCTCATCCTAGCTACTGACATCAAATTGATGCTAGCTCCTAAGTCACAAAGAGCTTTCTCCACTGTGATTTCCCCTATAATACAACGGATCTAAAAACTCCCAGGATCCTTCAATTTCTGGGGCAGTTTGTGCTGAATGATAGCACTACATTCTTCGGTTAGTATCACAGTATCATTGTTCTTCCAGCTTCTCTTCTTAGTCATGAGCTCCTTCAAGAACTTGGCGTAGAGTGGCATTTGTTCTATTGCTTCAGCAAAGGGTATGTTGATTTGCAGTTTCTTGAAGATTTCTAAAAATCTCGAAAACTGATTGTCATCTCCCTTCTTCTTTAATTGCTGAGGGTATGGGACTCTTGGGACGTCTGGCTTCAGCACTCCTTCCCCTTTTTGTGAACTCAAAATGGAAACTCGAGCTTCGTCCTGCTCTTCTTCCTCTTTATTTGAGTCCTCTTCTTGTGGTTTCTGGGGGATTTCCTTCAGTTCCTTCCCACTCTGAAGGGTGATAGCCTGACACTCCTCCCTTTTGGTTGAGTTAGTATTACTGCGAAGGTTGTGGCTGGGGATTTGCTTGAATAAGTAGCCAATTTGTGTCTCAAGTTTCTTGATGGCAGCATCCTGGTTCTGCATATTGGACATCACTTCTTCTCGGAACGCTTTACTGTCTTGAATCTCTTTGCCTATGCCTTCAAGTAGATTCTCAATCCTTGAGAGTCTATCATCAAATGATGGTAGATTGGGATTAGAGGTGGAAGGATGAGGTAAGTTATTTTGGTTTTGATATGAATGTGGAGAGGTGTTGTTATGGGGGTGTTGATATGGTCTAGATGTAAAATGTTGATGGGCTGCATTGTTAGGATGTGGGGGTCTTTGATCAAGGCCTTGGTCTTGTTGATTTCTCCACCCACAGTTTGGATGATTCCTCCAGCCAGGGTTGTAGGTCTTGGAGTATGGATCATGGTTTTGCCTAGGTGAATTCCCAATGTAGTTGACTTGCTCCTGACTTCCCTCTGCTTCTTCATTCACTCCTTCTTGGGTTGTTGATGAAGTGGTGATTGCTGCTACTTGGTTCCTCTCCATCTTCTTGGTGAGGTCAGCCAGCTGCTGGGTAATGAGCTTGTTTTGGGCCAGCAGAGCATCTACATTGTTTAGCTCCATTACTCCTCTAGTGTTGCCTTTTTCAGAAGCATAGAAATAGTCATTCTCTGCTACTATTTCAATGACATCTATGGCTTCCTCAATAGTCTTCTTCTTGTTTAAAGATCCTTCTGATGAATGGTCTACAGCCTTCTTTGATTCATATGACAGGCCTTCATAGAAAATGTGCAGCTGCACCCATTCGTTGAACATGTCAGGTGGACACCTCCTTATTAGGTCTTTAAACCTCTTCCATGCTTCATACAGAGTCTCACCATCTTGTTGCCTGAAAGTTTGGACCTCAGCTCTTAGCTTATTGATTCGTTGAGGGGGGTAAAATCTTGCTAAGAATTTGTTCACCACATCTTCCCAAGTTGTCAACTCCGCCATGGTTGTGAGCCTCTTCTTCATGATGGTTTTCCATGTTTTCATCCATGTTTGGTTCAAAGTATTCCTCCTCTTCCTCAACACCAACCACTCTTTTTCCTCTTGCTTCCCTCCTTAATCTAAAGAAGGTTCTCTCAGGTTCAGAATCAAAGGAAGTTGAAGCCCCGCTTCTTCTCCCTGTCATACAACCAACAAAGCACAAGCAAGGAAAATAAATGCAGAAAGTATTCTGTTAGAATTACTATTAGTGTGAGTGATGCAATATATCAAACAGTTAGCGGGTTAGTGAACTGAATTGTAAATAACAAAAAGAAACGAGAAAGTAGGGGGAAGGGAAGAAATTAACTAAAACTGAAAGTAAATTACTCAAACAGAAAATTAAATCAAACAAAACAAAAATGCTCAATCTAGTTATCTTCCAATTTGATCATTGTTGATGCACAATCAATCCCAGGCAACGGCGCCATAAACTTGATGCACGGAAAACTTGTCTCATAACAAATTTCCTTCGGCAAGTGTACCGAATTTGTCGTCAAGTAAAAACTCACAATAGAGTGAGGTCGAATCCCACAGGGATTGATTGATCAAGCAACTTTAATTAGAGGAATGTTCTAGTTGAGCGAATCAGAATTTGAGTTGAGAATTGCAGAAAATTAAATGGCGGAAAAGTAAATAACAGAAAAGTAAATGCTAGAAATAAAGAGTTGAATGTAGATGACAAAAGTAAATTGCAGAATCTTAAATGGGAATGGGGTAATTGCTCATAAAAGTAAATGACAGAAATTAAGGAGAATGGGTAAGATCAGAAATGGGGAGTTCATTGGGCTCAGGAGATGTTGCATTCTCCGGATCAATTTCATTTTCATCTCTTCCTCAATCAATGCACTCATTGATCTCCTTGGCAATCTTAAGTGATCGAATTACAATTCCTTGTAATTCAATCTCTCAAATCTTGATCAATAGCCAATTCCTTGGTCAATTGCTCATGAGAAGAGATGGAGTATGGTCACTGATTATACCACATGCATTTCCCAAATCAACTGTTGAGAGGATTATAGTCACATATCCATTCAAACCTAATTTGGTCCAGCATGAGAAAGCATTTCTAGCATGATCTCTTCATTCCTCTTTCAAGGTTCAGAAGAGATCCAAGTTTGAATAGCTTCTTTTCCAAGATAACTATCCAATTGGATGAAGATCGAAAGCTTTCAAGTAAAATCAAGAGAAAAGATAGAAGAAGAATAATGAAAACTAGTATTGATCCATCAAATTACAACAGAGCTCCCTAACCCAATGAAAGGGATTTAGTTGTTCATAGCTCTGGAAAATAAAAACAAAGATGGAGAATACATGATGAAACTAGAAGTGCAGAGAAAGTAAAATACAGAGAGTAGTTCTATGCTAAGAGGCTCCCTATAATTTCCAACTCCCAAAATAATTCAAAGCTACTCCTATATATACTACTCTTCTGATCTTCTAGTTGGCTCTTCAAGTCTTGGGTATGGGCCTTTAGATCTTGAGTTTGAAGCAGTTATCTTTTTCATTGGGCTTGGCTTTACTTGCAGAAAGAAAGTGTGAAGTGGGCAGAGACTTTAGCTCAGGACGTTAGTGGTGTTAACGTTCAGTGAAAATATGGGTTCGAGAACGTTAGTGACACTTACCTTTGTCACTAACGTTCCAATGTGCCCCTAGCTCCCACGTTAGAGTCCACGTTAACTAGGTTAATGTGACCTTTAACGTGGCTGTGCTAGCCATCTCCAACGTTAGTGACAAAGGTGAATGTCACTAACGTTGGCTCATCACCTCTCCTCCTCACGTTAGCTTCCACATTAACTAAGTTAACGTGGGAGTTAACGTGGCTCATTGTGGCTTGTGTGGGCTCCTTCCAACGTTAGTGACAATGTTAGGTGTCACTAACGTTGGCGATCACCTTCCTTCTTCACGTTAGCTTCCATGTTAACTAGGTTAACGTGGGAGTTAACGTGGCTTATTGGGGCTTGTGTGGATTAATCCCAACGTTAGTGACAATGTTTGGTGTCATTAATGTTGTCGATCACCTACTTTCTTCACGTTAGCTTCAACGTTAACTAGGTTAACGTGGAAGTTAACGTGGCTTATTGTGACTTGGCCAACGTTAGTGACAAAGTTGAATGTCACTAACGTTGGCTTCCCCTTTACTTCTTAACGTTAGAGGCCACGTTAACTAAGTTAACGTGGCTCTTAACGTGGCCACTTATGAGCTTGGTCCAACGTTAGTGACAAATGTAAGTGTCACTAACGTTGGCTCTATTTCCTTTCCTCCACGTTAGAGTTCACGTTAACTTATTTAACGTTACTCTTAACGTGGGCAATGATGGCTTCGAGAGCGTTATTGGCGGTTACTTTTCTCATTAACTTTGCAACTTGATAAACCACTATTTCATGGTTTATCTTGTGCTCAATTGAGTGGTTTTTATCTACTCTTTACCCACTTATTCATACTATTTGCATGGTTTTATATTTCCTTCCTAATTATGTGTTTTGATTGAAAACATGCTTCTTTGATCTTATATTTGCTTATTATTAATCCTCTCTTTTTACCATTAGATGCCTTGATATGTGTGTTAAGTTTTTTCAGATATTATAAGGCGGGAATGGCTTGGAGGATGAGAAGAAAGCATGCAAAAGTGGAGGGAATACAAGAAGTTGGAGAAATTGCTAAGCTGTCCAGCCTGACCTCTTCGCACTCAAACGGCTATAACTTTAGCTACAGAGATCCAAACGACGCGGTTCTAGTTGCGTTGGAAAGCTAACGTGCGGGGCTTCGATTTGATATATAATATGTTATAGTTCTCCTGACGCTAAGCGATGCGACCGCGTGATCCATGTGGCCGCGTCGCAGTGATAGAAATCCAGCGTGGCAAAATTCGAAACCAGCGAATTCTGGACTGATTCTGACCCAGTTTGCGGCCCAGAAAACACAGATTAGAGGCTATAAAGTGGGGGACTGCATCCATTCATGAGGGCTCTCACATTCACAATTTTAGGAGTAGATGTAGTTTTTAGAGAGAGAGGTTCTCTCCTCTCTCTTAGGATTAGGATTTAGGACTTCTCTTAGTTTTAGGAGTGACTCTCAATCCCAGGTTCAATATTCTTTTACTTTATATTTATCTCTTACTTTCAGATACTTTAATGCTTATATTAGTTATGTTGCCTATTTGGCTTATGCTACATTCATGTTATGATTTTCTTAATTAATATTATTTGAGGTATTTCAGATTTATGATTGGTTTCTTTTATTTATATAAATAATTTAGATTTTTCCCTTTTGGTCTTGGTTAAGAAATCAGTAACTCAACATTATCAAACTCAGCATAATTAATAATCGCTATCTTGCTAATTGAACTGAACTTCAATAATCCCAACTTTTTCTTAGGAAATAAATAGGATTCGTAGGACAAACTAATTAGTCTCTTGACTTTCCTTTGGTTTAAAGGTTAACTAAAAGGAATTAAGATTCAACTTTCATTATTGTTGAGAGAGATAACCAAGCTGGACTTCCAATTTCTCATACCTTGCCAAAAGTTTATTTTACAGTTATTTATTTATTTTATTTGCAATTTAAATTACTTGCTCCCTATTCTCAAAACCCCAAATTTACAATCTCCATAATCAATAATAAGAACATACTTCCCTGCAATTTCTTGAGAAGACAACCCGAGGTTTAAATACTCGGTTATCAATTTTAAAGGGGTTTGTTACTTGTGACAACCAAAACTTTTGTAAGAAAGGTTGATTGCTTGGTTTAGTAACTATACTTACAACGAGAGTTTTTATAACCTCTAAACCATCAATCTTCTGCTCTTTCAAAATGGCGCTGTTGCCGGGAAATTACAAACGTGTGCTTTATTATTGGTTATTGTAAATATTTTTTGCTTTTTGTTTGTTTATTTGTTTTTATTTTTGTTTTTTCATAAATTAAGAGGTTATTGGTTTTTATTTAGTTATTAAAAAAAAATTTCAAAAATTTGTTCTTAGTGTTCATCTTGATCTTGGGAGGAGCCACAAGGATTTGATCAACCCTCATGGCAACAACCACCTCCAATGGACTATTAACAACCACCACCATATGCCTATAAACCCTTTCCTCAACATAACTTTGGACCACCAAACTCACAAGCCCCTTTCCGCCATTCACCTCCATATGACCCTAACCCACATCCACCATACCAACCACCTTATGAACGAAATGAACCATACATAGATCCACCCCAAACCTCCATGGAGAGAGCACTTACCGATCTAAACTCTACTATACGAGCTCTCGCCGCCCAAATCAGACCACCAAATACCTTTAACAATCAACCCTCAAGCTCTAGTGCACTTCCTTTTCAATCACAGAATGATCTCCCCATCCCACCACCACCTCAATATCTGCCATCTCCATATCCATCAATCCAAGAGCACTATGATCCTACCTATGATAACCGAGTGCATCAAGAGACAAAGGATCATTTCAAGGAAACAGTGGATCGATTTCAGGCAACCACTCAACAACTGGAGCAAGCATTAATTCAATGGGCTTCTAGGCGCTCAAATATACAAGGATCAGCCACAGCTCCATGTGGACAGTCTAGTGAAGAGCGTAGCATGAAGGAGATACAAGAAACCCCAGTGGACAAGACAGAGAATGAATTCGTACTAGAACAAGTAGAAGACGCTGTCATTGTTCAAGAAGAAGAAGAAGTGGTTGAAGACTTAGGAGATGCAGAACCTCCATGGGAAAGTCCAGTCATAGAACCCCCTTCCAAGATGTTTGAAATTGATGCTAAGGAGGGTGTACAACCTCCAAGGCATATCACAGTTGAAGACTTGGAAGAGGTTGATCAAGAGATGGAGATTCAAGAAGAAGAAGCACAAACCTCCCATGCCCTTGGAAAGCATTGAAGAGGAGATTAAATTGGAAGAGAGCTGCCAAGAGGAAGAGGTTGAAATTGAAGAAGCTTGCAAAGAGGTGGTAATTATCAGAGAAGAGCACAAGAGAGTGGAGCTTGCAATTTCATTAAAAACACCTCCCCCTAAGTTGCCATCATCCTTTACAACATTCAAGTGGGTAAAATTCATATCCCATAGCTTTCTAATCCCACTTGAATATGGGCTACTGGAGACGGATGGTCAACTTAGAGCTCTTTGTGGCATTAAGAGTAAGAGGAAGATGGCCATTTGTAAGAATTGTCCTGCAAGGTTCATTATGGTTGGAAGCTTTAAGTTTAAACGCAAAGGTTGGTGTAAAGCTCAACTGAATGGGTCTAGGAAGTTGTTTGGCCGCTTTAGTGAGAATTCAGATTGCTTGTTACCCGGATGGAATCATAAGGATCAACACAAAGACGGGTGTAAAAGCAAAGTTTGGGATCCCGGAGGCCATTGGAATTACAAACATTGGTGGAGATTCCTGGATCAGTACAAGCACAAGCCACCATAACAAAGGACTCCCTAAATGTCCAACTTAAGGACTTTAACTAAAAGTGCTAGGTGGGAGACAACCCACCATATGATCGTCCTTTTTCATTTTTATTTAGTTTTATTTGTTTTTGAATTTTATTTTATTTTGTTATATTGAACCTGGAATTTTGCATCACATTCATATTAACACTACATTCTGTATATTTCAGATTACAAAAAAAAAAAGTGCCACGCGACGCGACCGCATCAGCAACGCGTCCGCGTCGCAAGGAGAGAAGAGAAAATAAAAACGAACAGAGAGTCACGCTGGAGCGAGGCTGGAGGCGTGCCAGTGGCACAATTCGTCCCACGCGACCACGTCGATGACGCGTCCGCGTCGCAGGGGAATACTGACCTCCCACGCGATCGCGTGCCCCACGCGATCGCGTGCCCCACGCGGCCGCGTGACCTGAAAATCGACGTCAACCAGGTGCATGGCCGAAAGTTGAGCAGGAGTTGGGCTGGACTCGTGCTGGTAGCCCAAGCCTCACCACGCGAACACGTGCCTCACACGTCCGCGTCATATCCCATGATGGTCACTCACGCGATCGCATGCCCCACGCGATCGCGTCACCCAGAATTTTGGCAAAAAGAGTTTCGAACAGAGAGTTGCGCGACCAAGAGGCTGCACTCGCGCCAATCGCACAAAACAGGCCACGCGATCGCGTGACCCACGCGTCCGCGTCACCTGACCTTATCACGCACCACGCAACCGCGTCACTCACGCGACCGCGTCACAGGCAGTGCACAGAATATCCAGATCAGCCAATTTTCTTATCTTTTCTTCCCTAATCCTTATTTTTCTTCTCTTTTCTTATTTCTTTCTTCTTCCTTTCTTATTTTCTTTCACTTCCATGAATTAATGAAATCCAGTTCATATTTGTTCTTGAAAGATTTGTTTATTTTTAACCAAGTAAGTAGAAACATCTTAGCATGTAGTTACATTCATATGTTGCATTTCATACTCTTTATCATTCCTCTTCATCTTTATAGTTTCTCTTGAGCTTAGCATGAGGACATGCTATTGTTTAAGTGTGGGGAGGTTGATAAACCACTATTTTATGGTTTATCTTGTGCTCAATTGAGTGGTTTTTATCTACTCTTTACCCACTTATTCATACTATTTGCATGGTTTTATATTTCCTTCCTAATTATGTGTTTTGATTGAAAACATGCTTCTTTGATCTTATATTTGCTTATTATTAATCCTCTCTTATTACCATTAGATGCCTTGATATGTGTGTTAAGTGTTTTCAGATATTATAAGGCAAGAATGGCTTGGAGGATGAGAAGAAAGCATGCAAAAATGGAAGGAATACAAGAAGTTGGAGAAATTGCTAAGCTGTCCAGCCTGACCTCTTTGCACTCAAACGGCTATAACTTTAGCTATAGAGGTCCAAATGATGCGGTTTCAGTTGCGTTGGAAAGCTAACGTCCGGGGCTTCGATTTGATATATAATATTTTATAGTTCCCCTGAAGCTAAGTGACGCGACCGCGTGATCCATGCGACTGCGTCGCAGTGACGGAAATCCAGCGTGGCAAAATTCGAAACCAGCGAATTCTGGACTGATTCTGACCCAGTTTGTGGCCCAGAAAACATAGATTAAAGGCTATAAAGTGGGGGACTGCATCCATTCATGAGGGCTCTCACATTCACAATTTTAGGAGTAGATGTAATTTTTAGAGAGAGAGGTTCTCTCCTCTCTCTTAGGATTAGAATTTAGGACTTCTCTTAGTTTTAGGAGTGACTCTCAATCCCAGGTTCAATGTTCTTTTACTTTATATTTATCTCTTACTTTCAGATACTTTAATGCTTATATTAGTTATGTTGCCTATTTGGCTTATGCTACATTCATGTTATGATTTTCTTAATTAATATTATTTGAAGTATTTCAGATTTATGATTGCTTTCTTTTATTTATATAAATAATTTAGATTTTCCCCTTTTGGTCTTGGTTAAGAAATCAGTAACTCAACATTATCAAACTCAGCATAATTGATAATCGCTATCTTGCTAATTAAACTGAACTTCAATAATCCCAACTTTTTCTTAGGAAATAAATTGGATTCGAAGGTCAAACTAATTAGTCTCTTGACTTTCCTTTGGTTTAAAGGTTAACTAAGAGGAATTAAGATTCAACTTTCATTATTGTTGAGAGAGATAACCAAGCTGGACTTCCAATTTCTCATACCTTGCCAAAAGTTTATTTTACAGTTATTTATTTATTTTATTTGCAATTTAAATTACTTGCTCCCTATTCTCAAAACCCCAAATTTACAATCTCCATAATCAATAATAAGAACATACTTCCCTGTAATTTCTTGAGAAGACGACCCGAGGTTTAAATACTCGGTTATCAATTTTAAAGGGGTTTGTTACTTGTGACAACCAAAACTTTTGTAAGAAAGGTTGATTGCTTGGTTTAGTAACTATACTTACAACGAGAGTTTTTATAACCTCTAAACCATCAATCTTCTGCTCTTTCAAAATGGCGCCATTGCCGGGAAATTGCAAACGTGTGCCTTATTATTGGTTATTGTAAATATTTTTTGCTTTTTGTTTGTTTATTTGTTTTTATTTTTGTTTTTTCATAAATTAAGAGGTTATTGGTTTTTATTTAGTTATTAAAAAAAAATTTCAAAAATTTGTGCCATTCACCTCCATATGACCCTAACCCACATCCACCATACCAACCACCTTATGAACCAAATGAACCATACATAGATCCACCCCAAACCTCCATGGAGAGAGCACATACCGATCTAAACTCTACTATACGAGCTCTCGCCGCCCAAATCAGACCACCAAATACCTTTAACAATCAACCCTCAAGCTCTAGTGCACTTTTTTTTCAATCACAGAATGATCTCCCCATCCCACCACCACCTCAATATCTGCCATCTCCATATCCATCAATCCAAGAGCACTATGATCCTACCTATGATAACCGAGTGCATTAAGAGACAAAGGATCATTTCAAGGAAACAGTGGATCGATTTCAGGCAACCACTCAACAACTGGAGCAAGCATTAATTCAATGGGCTTCTAGGCGCTCAAATATACAAGGATCAGCCACAGCTCCATGTGGACAGTCTAGTGAAGAGCGTAGCATGAAGGAGATACAAGAAACCCTAGTGGACAAGACAGAGAATGAATTCGTACTAGAACAAGTAGAAGACGCTGTCATTGTTCAAGAAGAAGAAGAAGTGGTTGAAGACTTAGGAGATGCAGAACCTCCATGGGAAAGTCCAGTCATAGAACCCCCTTCCAAGATGTTTGAAATTAATGCTAAGGAGGGTATACAACCTCCAAGGCATATCACAGTTGAAGACTTGGAAGAGGTTGATCAAGAGATTGAGATTCAAGAAGAAGAAGCACAACCTCCCATGCCCTTGAAAAGCAATGAAGAGGAGATTAAATTGGAAGAGAGCTGCTGGTATGCAAAATTGCTACTCAGGTTGTGAATTGTTGTTCAAAATTGATTCCCTGGAAATGGCACCAGAAACGGTTGCACAGGACCATGGTCTAAACATATCTTCACAACTTAGCATAACTAACCAGCAAGTGCACTGGGTCGTCCAAGTAATACCTTATGTGAGTAAGGGTCGAATCCCACGGAGATTGTCGGTATGAAGCAAGCTATGGTCACCTTGTAAATCTCAGTCAGGCGGATATCAAATGGTTATGGAGTTTGAAAATAATATAATAAAATAGGGATAGAAATACTTATGTAATTCATCGGTGAGAATTTCAGATTAGCGAATGGAGATGCTTTCGTTCCTCTGAACCTCTGCTTTCCTGCTATCTTCATCCAATCAGTCTTACTCCTTTCCATGGCTGGCTTTATGTGATACATCACCATTGTCAATGGCTACTTTCGGTCTTCTCTCGGGAAAATGATCCAAATGCCCTGTCACGACACGACTAATCGTCTGGAGGCATCACCCTTGTCAATGGCTTCATCTTATCCTCTCAGTGAAAATGGTCAACGCACCCTGTCACGGCACGGCTATTCATCT
>NC_029791.2:105344574-105344940 GCF_000816755.2 Arachis ipaensis
CCCTTAATTGTCCCATGTTAGCACTTAATTCTCCTAGGGAGGTGTTGATTTGCTCCCAATAGTTTTGTGGAAGAAAATGCATTTGAGGCATCTCCGGGATTTCATGGTGATGAGCTTCATACGCCTCTTGAGCTCCATGAATGGACTCTCTTGCTTGCTCCATCTTTTTCTTAGTGATGGGCTTGTCCTCTTTAATGAGGATATCTCCCTCTATGTCAATCCCAGCTGAATTGCATAGGTGGCAAATGAGGTGAGGAAAAGCTAACCTTGCCATAGTGGAAGACTTGTCAGCCACCTTGTAGAGTTCTTGAGGTATAATCTCATGAACTTCCACCTCTTCTCCAATCATGATGCTATGGATCATGA
>NC_029791.2:105345036-105349206 GCF_000816755.2 Arachis ipaensis
GGGATCACCTTCTTCTTGGCCACAACATCATAGAAGTGGTCTTGATGGGCTTTGGAGATGAACCTTTCCATCTCCCATGACTCGGATGTGGAAGCTTTTGTCTTCCATTTCCCCTTTCTAGAGGATTCTCCGGTCTTAGGTGCCATCAATGGTAATGGAAAAACAAAAAGCTTATGCTTTTACCACACCAAACTTAGAATTTTGCTCGCCCTCGAGCAATACAAGAAAGAATAGATGAAGAAGAAGAAGAAATGGAGGAGAGGGAGAGTGGGGAGTGTTTCGGCCAAGAAGGGTGTAGAGGGGTGTGTTGTGTGAATTTGATGAAGAATGGAGGGCTTTATATAGGGAAGGGAGGGGGGTTAAGGTTTTGGCCATATGGGTGGGTTTGGGTGGGAAATTGGTTTTGAATTTTGAAGGTAGGTGGTGTTTATGAGGTTGGTTTATTGGGAAGAGTGGATGGATGTGAGTGGTGAAGGTTTAATAGGGAAGAGGGATGGAGGCGATAGGTGAAGGGTTTTGGGAAATAGTGTTTATGGGATTGTGTGAAAGAGGGGTGAGAAGAAGTAAGTGGAGGTAGGTGGGGATCCTGTGGGGTCCACAGATCCTGAGGTGTTCAAGGATTTACAACCTTGCACCAAATTAGGCATGTAAAATGCCCTTGCACACAACTCTGGGCGTTCAGCGCCAGGTTGGTGCCCATTTTGGGCGTTCAACGCCCATTTGCTGCCTTTTCTGGCGTTGAACGCCAGAACCATGCTTGTTCTGGGCGTTCAGCGCCAGGATGCTGCCCATTTTGGGCGTTCAGCGCCAGAACCAAGCTCTGTTCTGGCGTTGAACGCCAGGCAGATGCTCCCCCAGGGTGTGATTTTTCTTCTGCTGTTTTTGATTCCGTTTTCAATTTTTCTCTTTATTTTGTGACTCCACATTATCATGAACCTATAAAGACATATAACTAAGAAAAATATAGTTAGATAAATAAAAATTGGGTTGCCTCCCAACAAGCGCTTCTTTAATGTCAATAGCTTGACAGTTGGCTCTCATGGAGCCTCACAGATGTTCAAAGCATTGTTGAGACCCTCCAACACCAAACTTAGAGTTTGGATATGGGAGTTCAACACCAAACTTAGAGTTTGGTTGTGGCCTCCCAACACCAAACTTAGAGTTTGACTGTGGGGGCTTTGCTCTCAGAAGTGTACATGAACTGGTTTTTGGCAACCATGTCAATGAGTTCTTGAGCTTCTGCAGGCGTTTTGTTTAGGTGAATGGATCCATCTGCAGAAGTGTCCAGTGACATCTTTGATAGCTCAGATAAAACCATCATAGAATATATCCAGGATGGTCCATTATGAAAGCATGTCAGAAGGACACTTTTTGGTCAACTGTTTGTATCTTTCCCAAGCTTCATAGAGGGATTCACCTTCTTTCTGTTTGAAAGTTTAAACATCCACTCTAAGCTTGCTCAGCTTTTGAGGAGGAAAGAACTTGGCTAAGAAAGCCATGACCAGCTTATCCCAAGAGTTCAGGCTATCTTTAGGTTGAGAGTCCAACCATATTCTAGCTCTGTCTCTTACAGCAAAAGGGAAAAGCATGAGCCTGTAGACTTCAGGATCTACTCTATTAGTCTTAACAGTATCACATATCTGCAAGAATTCAGTTAAGAACTGAAAAGGATCTTCAGATGGAAGTCCATAAAACTTGCAGTTCTGCTGCATCAGAGAAACTAATTGAGGTTTCAGCTCAAAGTTGTTTGCTCCAATGGCAGGAATGGAGATGCTTCTTCCATGTAAATTGGAATTAGGTGCAGTAAAGTCACCAAGCATCCTCCTTGCATTATTATTATTTTCGGCTGCCATCTACTCTTCCTGTTCGAAAATTTCTGAAAGGTTATCTCTGGATTATTGTAATTTAGCTTTTCTTAATTTTCTCTTCAGAGTCCTTTCAGGTTCTGGATCTGCTTCAACAAGAATGTTCTTGTCCTTGCTCCTACTCATATGACAAAGAAGAGGGTACATAAAAATAATAATAATAGAGATCCTTTATACCACAGTATAGGGATCCCTTTGTGAGTGGGAGAAAAGAGGGAGACAAAGAATGTAATGTAATGGAAGAAACACAACTGTGAGGAGGGTAGAGATGTGAGATGAGATGTTAGTAGATGAATAAATAAATAGAATAAGATGGGAGAGGGAGAATTTTCGAAAATAATTTTTGAAAAAATGGTTAGTGATTTTCGAAAATAGTTTTTGAAAAAGGTTAGTAATTTTCGAAAAATTTTGAAATCAAAAATAAAAATAATTAGTTAATTAAAAAGAAATTTTTGAAAAAGAGGGAAGATATTTTCGAAAATTAGAGAGAGAGAGTTAGTTAGGTAGTTTTGAAAAAGTTAAGAAACAAACAAAAAGTTAGTTAGTTAGTTGAAACAAATTTGAAAAGATAAGAAGTTAGGAAGTTAGAAAAGATATTTTGAAAATTTTTTTGAAAAAGGTATGATGAGAAGATATTTTTGAAAAGATATGATAGGAATTAGTTTTGAAAAAGATTTGATTTTTAAAATCACAATTAATGAGTTGATTCACAAGAAATCACAAGATATGATTCTAGAACTTAAAGTTTGAATCTTTCTTAACAAGCAAGTAAGAAACTTGAAATTTTTGAATCAAAACATTAATTGTTAATATTATTTTCGAAAATTTTGATAAAGATAAGAAAAAGATTTTTGAAAAATATTTTGAAAAAGATTTTTGAATTTTTCGAAAATAATGAAAAAGGTATGATTTTTGAAAAAGGTTTTGAAAAAGATAAGATTTTCAAATTGAAAATTTGGTTTGACTCATAAGAAACAACTAAATTTTAAAAATTTTGAAAAAGTCAATTCAAATTTTCGAATTTGATGAGGAGAAAAAGGGAAAAATATTTTTTTTTATTTTTGAAATTTCTATGATGAGAGAGAAAAACAATGCAAATGATGCAATGCATGAGATTTTTAGATCAAAACAATGAATGCATGCAAGAATGCTATGAATGTCAAGATGAACACCAAGAACACTGTGAAGATCATGATGAACACCAAGAACATATTTTTAAAAAATTTTTAATGCAAAGAAAACATGCAAGACACCAAACTTAGAATTCTTTAATGCTTAGACACTAAGAATCCAAGAATGCATATGAAAAATAAGAAAAGACACAAAACATGCAAATGCAAAGATCAAACAAGAGAAAAAAATTTTTTCGAAAACACAGGAGAAAATTTTTGAAAGATTTTTGAAAAATTTTTGAAAACTTTTTGAAAAGAAAACAAAATGAAAATTACCTAATCTGAGCAACAGGATGAACCGTCAGTTGTCCAAACTCGAACAATCCCCGGCAACGGCGCCAAAAACTTGGTATGCAAAATTGCTACTCAGGTTGTGAATTGTTGTTCGAAATTGATTCCCTGGAAATGGCACCAGAAACGGATGCACAGGACCATGGTCTAAACATATCTTCACAACTTCGCATAACAAACCAGCAAGTGCACTGGGTCATGCAAGTAATACCTTACATGAGTAAGGGTCGAATCCCACGGAGATTGTCGGTATGAAGCAAGCTATGGTCACCTTGTAAATCTCAGTCAGGCAGATATCAAATGGTTATGGAGTTTTCGAAAATAATATAATAAAATAGGGATAGAAATACTTATGTAATTCATCGGTGAGAATTTCAGATAAGCGAATGGAGATGCTTTCGTTCCTCTGAACCTCTGCTATCTTCATCCAATCAGTCTTACTCCTTTCCATGGCTGGCTTTATGTGATACATCACCATTGTCAATGGCTACTTTCGGTCTTCTCTCGAGAAAATGATCCAAATGCCCTGTCACGGCACGGCTAATCGTCTGAAGGCATCACCCTTGTCAATGGCTTCATCTTATCCTCTCAGTGAAAATGGTCAACGCACCCTGTCACGGCACGGCTATTCATCTGTCGGTTCTCGATCATGCTGGAATAGGATTTACTATCCTTTTGCGTTTGTCACTAACACTCCGCAATCGCGAGTTCGGAGCTCGTCACAGTCATTCATTCATTGAATCCTACTCGGAATACCACAAACAAGATTTAGACTTTCCGGATTCTCTTGAATGCCGCCATCATTCTAGCTTACACCACGAAGATTCTGATTAAGAGATCTA
>NC_029791.2:105349227-105377668 GCF_000816755.2 Arachis ipaensis
GGGGCCCACTTGGTGTGTGCTTGGGCTGAGCTTGAGTGTTGCACGTGTAGAGGTCCTTCTTGGAGTTGAACGCCAGTTTTTGTGCCAGTTTGGGCGTTCAACTCTGGTTTTGGATCCTTTTCTGGCGCTGGACACCAGATTTGGGCAGAGAGCTGGCGTTGAACGCCAGTTTGCGTCCTCTAAACTTGGCCAAAGTATGGACTATTATACATTTCTGGAAAGCCCTGGATGTCTAATTTCCAACGCAATTAGAAGCGCGCCATTTCGAGTTCTGTAGCTCCAGAAAATCTACTTTGAGTGCAGGGAGTTTAGAATCCAACAGCATCAGCAGTCCTTCTTCAACCTCTGAATCTGATTTTTGCTCAAGTCCCTCAATTTCAGTCAGAAAATACCTGAAATCACAGAAAAACATACAAACTCATAGTAAAGTCCAGAAATGTGAATTTAACATAAAAACTAGTGAAAACATCCCTAAAAGTAACTAGATCCTACTAAAAACATACTAAAAACAATGTCAAAAAGCGTATAAATTATCCGCTCATCAGCTGCCAAGAGGAAGAGGTTGAAATTGAAGAAGCTTGCAAAGAGGTGGTAATTATCAGAGAAGAGCATAAGAGAGTGGAGCTTGCAATTTCATTAAAAACACCTCCCCCTAAGTTGCCATCATCCTTCACAACATTCAAGTGGGTAAAATTCATATCCCATAGCTTTCTAATCCCACTTGAATATGGGCTACTGGAGACGGATGGTCAACTTAGAGCTCTTTGTGGCATTAAGAGTAAGAGGAAGATGGCCATTTGTAAGAATTGTCCTGCAAGGTTCATTATGGTTGGAAGCTTTAAGTTTAAACGCAAAGGTTGGTGTAAAGCTCAACTGAATGGGTCTAGGAAGTTGTTTGGCCGCTTTAGTGAGAATTCAGATTGCTTGCTACCCGGATGGAATCATAAGGATCAACACAAAGACGGGTGTAAAAGCAAAGTTTGGGATCCCGGAGGCCATTGGAATTACAAACATTGGTGGAGATTCCTGGATCAGTACAAGCACAAGCCACCATAACAAAGGACTCCCCAAATGTCCAACTTAAGGACTTTAACTAAAAGTGCTAGGTGGGAGACAACCCATCATGGTATGATCGTTCTTTTTAATTTTTATTTAGTTTTATTTGTTTTTGAATTTTATTTTATTTTGTTATATTGAACCTGGAGTTTTGCATCACATTCATATTAACACTACATTCTGTATATTTCAGATTACAAAAAAAAAAAAAAAAAAGTGCCACGCGACGCGACCGCATCAGCAACGCGTCCGCGTCGCAAGGAGAGAAGAGAAAATAAAACGAACAGAGAGTCACGCTGGAGCGAGGCTGGAGGCATGCCAGTGGCACAATTCGTCCCACGCGACCGCGTTGTTGACGCGTCCGCGTCGCAGGGGAATACTGGCCTCCCACGCGATCGCGTGCCCCACGCGTCCGCGTGACCTGAAAATCGACGTCAACCAGGTGCATGGCCGAAAGTTGAGCAGGAGTTGGGCTGGACTCGTGCTGGTAGCCCAAGCCTCACCACGCGAACGCGTGCCTCACGCGTCCGCGTCATATCCCATGATGGTCACTCACGCGATCGCATGCCCCACGCGATCGCGTCACCCAGAATTTTGGCAAAAAGAGTTTCGAACAGAGAGTTGCGCGACCACGAGGCTACACTCGTGCCAATCGCACAAAATTGGCCACGCGATCGCGTGACCCACGCGTCCGCGTCACCTGACCTTATCACACACCACACGACCGCGTCACTCACGCGATCGCGTCACAGGCAGCGCACAGAATATCCAGATCAGCCAATTTTCTTATCTTTTCTTCCCTAATCCTTATTTTTCTTCTCTTTTCTTATTTCTTTCTTCTTCCTTTCTTATTTTCTTTCACTTCCATTATATTTTATTTCATTTATTTGCATACTTTCATTCATTGCATTATTTTTATTGGTGTTAGAATTTTATTTGAGTCATTATTTCTCATTATATGTTTGACAATTATTATTATCTTCTTTAAAGGATTGCTTGCATATTCACTGTAATACTTTCTATACCTTCTTCACCATGCATGCTATGTGTTTGTGAAAAAGCTCATATGGCATTATGCACTTCTCTATGTTATTCTACTATTCAATGCTTGCTTTTCTATTTTCTTTTTCAAGAAACCTTTTAGAGCATTTCACTAATTTGAATAAAATTTAATATTACACTTGTTTGAAGAAATATTATACTGGAACATGGTTTAGAGCTTGCACACAGAAAACTTGTGAGATTTTGAGCCTATTTAAATTGGTTGCATTTTTCAACCAATATTTTATTTTTAGTGTATTTTTCTCTCTAAAATTGTGATCTTTGTCTTGTTTAATTCTATATTTTCATGGTTTGATGTATGCATGCACTTATATGATTGAGGCCTTTGTTTCACTGAGCTTACATACCCATATGGCCTTTACCCTTCATTATCCCTTGCAAACCAATTTGAGCCTATTATACCCCTTTGTTCTTTACTTTAGCACATCATTAACTCTAAGCGGAAAATAATAATGTCCTTAATTTGAATCCTTGGTTAGCTTAGACTAGTGAGAGTGCTCATGAATTAAGTGTGGGAAAAAGTGGGTTTGGAAACAATTGGTTTAAGAATTGGGTATTATATATCTTTTGAAAACAAATGTTTAGAACATGGTTCATGCATTCAATAAATTAATCATATGCATTGAAAAAAAAAAAATATATATATATATATATATATATATAAAAGAGAGAGAAAAAGAAAAGAAAAAGAGCAAATAAGTAAAAGGAGACAAAAATGTCCCAAAATATGTGGTGAAAGCAATGCATATGAGTTGTACTTGAAATTAGAATGCATGAATATGTGAAAAACATGGTTGATGGATAGTTGGATGTTGTATTATGATTACATGGACTGTTTAAGTTAGGTGGAAAGTTTAAGTTAATTAAGGATTCAGATTTTAGTCCACTTGGCCAAATACAATCCTACCTTGACCATAATCCCATTACAACCCTTAAAAGACCTCTTGATATGTGTATCTGTGCATTAAATTTATGTTGATTGTTAGATAAAGAGCAAGCCTTAGAAAGCAAGGTTAGTAGAGAATTGAGAGATCGAACCTTAAACACCTGAGTGATTAGAGTGTATACACTACCAGTAAAGGTTCGATGCTCAATTCCTTGTTCCCTGCTTTCATAAGCTATTTTCTTCTTGCAAGTCTATTTGTGCTTCATTTTTATGATTTGAATTAGTGAAATCCAGTTCATATTTGTTCTTGAAAGATTTGTTTATTTTTAACCAAGTAAGTAGAAACATCTTAGCATGTAGTTACATTCATAGGTTGCATTTCATACTCTTTATCATTCCTCTTCATCTTTATAGTTTCTCTTGAGCTTAGCATGAGGACATGCTATTGTTTAAGTGTGGGGAAGTTGATAAACCACTATTTTATGGTTTATCTTGTGCTCAATTGAGTGGTTTTTATCTACTCTTTACCCACTTATTCATACTATTTGCATAGTTTTATATTTCCTTCCTAATTATGTGTTTTGATTGAAAACATGCTTCTTTGATCTTATATTTGCTTATTATTAATCCTCTCTTATTACCATTAGATGCCTTGATATGTGTGTTAAGTGTTTTCAGATATTATAAGGCAGGAATGGCTTGGAGGATGAGAAGAAAGCATGCAAAAGTGGAAGGAATACAAGAAGTTGGAGAAATTGCTAAGCTGCCTGACCTCTTCGTACTCAAACGGCTATAACTTTAGCTACAGAGGTCCAAATGATGCGGTTCCAGTTGCGTTGGAAAGCTAACGTCCGGGGCTTCGATTTGATATATAATATGTTATTGTTCCCTTGACGCTAGGCGACGCGACCGCGTGATCCATGCGACTGCGTCGCAGTGACGGAAATCCAGCGTGGCAAAATTCGAAACCAGCGAATTCTGGACTGATTCTGACCCAGTTTGCGGCCCAGAAAACACAGATTAGAGGCTATAAAGTGGGGGACTGCATCCATTCATGAGGGCTCTCACATTCACAATTTTAGGAGTAGATGTAATTTTTAGAGAGAGAGGTTCTCTCCTCTCTCTTAGGATTAGGATTTAGGACTTCTCTTAGTTTTAGGAGTGACTCACTTCAATAATCCCAACTTTTTCTTAGGAAATAAATAGGATTCGAAGGTCAAACTAATTAGTCTCTTGACTTTCCTTTGGTTTAAAGGTTAACTAAGAGGAATTAAGATTCAACTTTCATTATTGTTTAGAGAGATAACCAAGCTGGACTTCCAATTTCTCATACCTTGCCAAAAGTTTATTTTACAGTTATATATTTATTTTATTTGCAATTTAAATTACTTGCTCCCTATTCTCAAAACCCCAAATTTACAATCTCCATAATCAATAATAAGAACATACTTCCCTGCAATTCCTTGAGAAGACGACCCGAGGTTTAAATACTCGGTTATCAATTTTAAAGGAGTTTGTTACTTGTGACAACCAAAACTTTTGTAAGAAAGGTTGATTGCTTGGTTTAGTAACTATACTTACAACGAGAGTTTTTATAACCTCTAAACCATCAATCTTCTGCTCTTTCAAAACTCCCATTCCACGTTAGGAGTTACGTTAATTAGATTAACGTGGCTGCTATCATGGTTCTTCCTTGCTTCCATTGTCCTGAAATCAAGCAATAGAGTGCATCAAAGTTCTAGTCCAAGTCATGGGAAATACAACATCCAATTTGTCATTAAATTCATGCAAAATCCTCATGAAATCATGTAAAGTGCACAATGTATGCTTGAATCAAGATGTAAGTGAATATCTACCCAAAACTAGCTTATTTTCTAAGGAAATGCATGAAACTCCCCTAAAAACAGTAAAGAAAAGGTCAGTGAAACTGGCCAAAATGCCCTGACATCAAAATGGCAAGCAAAAACCAAGGTAAAAAAAATACAATGTAAGCACAAATTTATGTCTTAGAATAAGACATTTTTCCTTAATACATATATATCTTATTCTAATGACTCTAATTTTGCTTTGTTTACAGCAAACCAAGGACTTGAAGTGTGCAACCCACTTGTTGAGTGAAAAATTTGGAAATATGAGCGAGAAAAAGAAAGCAATAGTTCGGGATTTAGGTTTTGGTGGACTGATGCACATCCCGCCACTAAGGGTGCATCACCAATTATTAAAGGAGTTTGCTAACTCCTTTAAACTCGGGAAAAACACACTAAAAACCGACTACGGTTCATTTAGAGTTTTACCCAGTACAATAGGGGCTGCGCTTGGGCTAAACGCATCAAGTAAATCATGAAACAAACATAGGTGTATATCAGTGATGTTGGGGTGTATATAGGGGATATTGGGGTGCATATGACTGATGTTTGAGTGATTTTCATTGTATGTTGTTTTCTTTTTTGTAGGAGATCTTTTTCCTATGAAGTCAGTTATAAGGAACTTTCTGAAGAGAACAAACAGATTTTTAGAAGATTCCAAGGGAAGACTCTAAAAAGTCTGACGGATGAGATGATGAGTATTGGTGTTGGCAATGAACAGGATCACCTCATGTTCAAGAGGATTTTCATCCTCTATATACAGATGGCGTTCCCGTTGCCAACCACAATTAACAAAATCTCTCCTGTGCACCTAGCTCCTATTTTCAAGATGGACAAAATAAAGGAGGGCAACTAGGGAGCACATGTTCTGAATTTCATCATCAAGGGCATCACTAATTACAATCTAAAAAAGAAGAAATCAATTGACGGCTGCCTATTTGTCCTGATGATAGTCTATTTCCATCTGTCAACAAAAAAGATAAGAAAGGAAAAGAAATAGTTGCACAACCATGGATTGTCAACTAGAATATAGAGCAGTTGGTTGAGAGGATGAGAGCTGAAATGGATGAACATATGGTAAGTGAACAAAATATCTTGGGTGTATTTTATTTATGTGGTTGTTGTTAACTAACGTTTCTACTGTTTCAAGGAATTGTAAAAATGGTAGAAACAAAGGAGAAAATGAAACAAATGAAGAAAAAAGAAAAAAAAAACAAAAAACCAAAAAAACAAAAAAAAGGAAGGCAAGTTCATCATCATCTGAGAGTGAAACAACTGAAAGTGAAGTCTATTCTACCTCTGAGTCTGAGACTGAAAAAGACTCAGAAGAACCAACAAGAAAACAACCCACCCAAACAGCCAAAAAGTAAGTAACATACTTGGGTGTATTTTGTGTAATCAGTTGGGTGTATTTTGTGTAATCATTTGGGTGTATTTTGTGTATTCATTTGGGTGTATTTTGTGTATTCATTTGGGTGTATTTTGTCCCTTTTAGTATGTTTTTAAATATCAATTCTTTGCCTTCCAGAATGGAATCCAAAAAAAGGAAGAAGATTCAGGAGGATTATGATTCAGAATCTGAATCAAATGATGAGTAATGTTTTGAAATTATTATTGCTTTCCTTTGGGTTTATTATCAAAATTTCATGTATTAACAGAGCGTCTCTTATTAACTTTTAGAAGCGAAGAATCATCACCAGTAGAGAAGCAAAAAACAAAGAAAAAGACTTAGAGAACACCACAAAAGTAAGCACTTATTTGGATAGTATTTTCTGATCAATTTAATTTTGTATTTCTGATTCATACTTGTTTTTTCCCCCCAGGACACAATCTAAAAAGAAAAAGGTCATTGTTGAGGATTCATCTCCTGAGCAAGCTCAATCCTATCATGGGTACAGTACTTTGTAAGCTATATTACCGTTTATCATCAAAATTATATTTGTTAACATGTTCTTTTATGCATGTACTGTCAGATCTGAAATTGGAACTAAAGAATTAGAAAAATTCTTAAGGGAAAACAATGAAAAATTTGATGCACAGGGGTATGTCTTGTTGGGGTGTATATTTCAGATTTTAAGGTGTTTTCTTTGCTAATAAATGTTTCTTGTTTGCCAGGGAGAAGGAAGCTGACCTGCGATCGACAGAAGGTCACTATGTCTCATCTGAAACGTAAGAAGCTTTATTTGATAAAATCTTGTTATCCTGATTTAACAACATGGTATTTTTTATGAATAATATCTACTCTATGTTTAGAATACCGGAGGTAAACTTAGGAAGTGATGATCCTTCGTCTCAAGGACACACAGATCAAAGTAGCGTAAACAAACCGGCGGAGAGCATGTAATTTCTCTTTCTAATAACCGTTGCTTTTATTCTTTTATTACCTTTTACTTCTAATTCTATATATATTTTTTTTAGAAAAAAAGTCCTTTAATGTTTTATTCAAGAAAAAAAAGGCAGGAAAAAAAAAGCAAAAACTGGAAGTATGTAAGTTCTCAAAAAACAAAGCCTGTCTTTCTTTTGAATGTTTTGGGTGTATGAAAAAGCGAAACTTTCGCGCGATCTAGAATTTTTGCAAATAAATTCACGTTGTAAGTATAGCTTCTAGATCGACAAGAATTCCTTCTTTACAAACGTTTTGGTTGTCACAAGTAACAAACCCCTTTAAAATTGATAACCGAAGTATTTAAACCTCGGGTCATCTTCTCAAGGAATTCAGGGAAGTATGTTCTTATTATTGGTTATGAGTTTTGTAAATTGGGTTTTTTTAAAATAAGGGACAAGTAATTTAAATGACAACTAAAATAAATTAACAATAATAAAATCTCTTGGCAAGGTATAAGAACTGGAAGTCCTATCCTAGTTATCCTTATCAATTGTGATGAGAATTGGATTTTTCTCCCACTTTGTTAACCTCTAACTATGAAGATAAGTTAAGTGGATGAATTAATTCTGATTCCTCAAGTCCTAGTCTCTCCTTAGGAAAAGTTAGAGTTATTGGATCTCGAATTAATTCTTGAAGAATTCCAATTTTCAGTCAACACCTCGAGTTTGATAACTCAAGTGTCACCAATTATTTAACCAAAGCCAAAAGGGAAAATTCTAAATTAATTTAAAAGCATTCATGTAAATAAAGCAATCATAAATCTGAAACACATCAAATTACGTCTAAACATAAATTCAAGTCATAACATGGAAAGGTTCATAAGCCAATTGGGCAACATAAATCAAATACAAATAAATGTATTAGAGTAATAAAAGTAGAAAATAAATATTGAAGGAACATAGAACCTGGAATGAAGATGAATTGAACTAAACTAATAGAAATCCTAAAATCCTAAATCCTAAGAGAGAGGAGAGAACCTCTCTCTCTAAAAACTACATCTAAATCCTAAAATTGTGTATTATGAGCTTATGATCATGAATGAATGGATTCCTCCACTTTATAGCCTCTAATCTGTGTTTTTTGGGCCAAAAATTGGGTCAAAAATAGCCCAGAAATCGCTAGAGAAGAAATCTGTCACGCTGATTTTTGTCATTGCAATGCGTCTGCATGGAGCACGCGTTCGCATCATCTAGCGTTAGGGCAACTATGGCATATATATCAAATTAAAGTCCGGGACGTTATCTTTCCAACGCAACTGGAACCGTGTCGTTTGGACCTCTGTAGCTCAAGTTATGACTGTTTTAGTGCGAAGAAGTCAGGCTGGACAGCTTTGTAATTCCTTCAACTTCTTGTATTCCTTCCACTTTTGCATGCTTCCTTTCCATCATCTGAGCCATTCCTGCCCTGTAATCTCTGAAATCACTTAACACACATATCAAGGCATCTAATGGTAATAAGAGAGGATTAAACATAGGGAACTCAAGACCAAAGAAGCATGTTTTCAATCAAAGCACATAATTAGGAAGTTAAATGTAAAACCATGCAAATAGTATGAATAAGTGGGTAAAGAGTTGATAAAAACCACTCAATTGAGCACAAGATAAATCATAAAATAGTGGTTTATCAACCTCCCCACACTTAACATTAGCATGTCCTCATGCTAAGCTCAAGAGAAGCTATAAAGGAGTGAAGATGAATGGTAAAATATATGAAATGTAATCCTATCTATATGAATGCAACTAAATGCAAAATGTTTCTACCAACTTGGTGAAAAGTAAATAAACCTTTCAAGAACAAACATGAACTGAATTTCACTAATTCAAATCATGAAAATGAAGTACAAATAGACTTGCAGAAGAAAATAGCTTATGAAAGCCGGGAACAAAGAATCGAGCATCGAACCCTCACTAGAAGTGTATACACTCTAATCACTCAAGTGTTTTAGGTTCGATTCTCTCAATTCTCTACTAACCTTGCTTTCTAAGGCTTGCTCTTCATCTAACAATCAACATAAATTTAATGCACAGATACACATATCAAGAGGTCTTTTAAGGGTTGTAATGGGGTTAGGGTCAAGGTAGGATTGTATTTGGCCAAGTGGACTAAAATCTGAATCCTTAATTAACTTAAACTTTCCACCTAACTTTAGACAATCCATGTAATCATAATACCACATCTAACTATCCATTAACTATGTTTTCCATATATTCATGCATTCTAATTTCAAGTACAGTACATATGCATTGCTTTCACCATTTACTTTGGGGCATTTTGTCCCCTTTTTCTTATTTGCTATTTTTCTTTTCTCTTTTATATATATATTTTTTTTTTCTTTTATTTTCTTTTATTTTTCTCAATGCATATGATTAAATTATTGGATGCATGAATCATGTCCTAAACATTTTTTCACATTTCAGAAAATTCTAACATACTCAATTCTCAAACCAAATATTTCCAAATTCAACTTTTCCCATACTTAATTCATGAGCACTCTCACTAGTCTAAGCTAACCAAGAATTCAAATTAAGGGCATTATTATCTTTCGCTTAGAGTTAATGATGTGCTAAAGTAAAGAACAAAGGGGTATAATAGGCTCAACATTGGTTTGCAAAGAATAATGAAAGGGTAAGGCCATATGGGTATGTAAGCTCAGTGAAACAATGGCCTCAATCATGTAAGTGTATGCATACATCAAACCATAGAAATATATAATTAAGCAAGACAAAGATCACAATTTTAGAGAGAAAAATACACACCAAAAATAAAATATTGGTTGGTAAAATGCAACCAATTCAAATAGGCTCAAAAATCTCACAGGTTTTGTGTGTTCAAGCTCTAAACCATGTTCCAGTATAATATTTCTTCAAACAAATGTAACATTAAATTTTATTCAAATTAGTGAAATTCTCTTAAAAGGTATCTTGAAAAAAAATATTACTTCAACCAAGTGGTAAAATATGCATAAAATCAAATAATCATGCAATCAAATTTGTAAATGCAACAACTAACAAGGAAAATAAACCATTGGTGTTGTGATGGAAGAGTAACTAACCCATGGAGATCAATATCGACCTCCCCACACTTAAAGATTGCACCGTCCTCGGTGCATGCTGAGATGTGCAGGTGGACGGGTTGTTCCAACTGATGCTTTTCTTCAAGGATTGTGCAGATGGACTTGTTTGACTCCCCTTATAGAAGTTTCTCCCTTTTTCCGTCTTCGGTGGCCAGCCTGAAAGAAGAGAAAAAGAAGAACAGTAACCCAGAAATAAAGATAAAATAAATATGGTTGGATTAATGCCAGATAATAAGGGTCTCAATTACATGGTAGCTACAACATGCAAATGAGAAAACAGTAGAAGTACATGGCAAATTAAGAATGCAAAAATTTGCAAAAATAGGGAAGAGAGTGTGGGTAAGGAGAGATAATATAAATTCATGTCAATGTAAAAGTAATACAGGTATAAAAGATTGGCATTGATATAAATAATATTACCTATCCAAAAGAAAACAAGTCACTAAGCACCCAAAATAATTCAAGAGAAGATGCAACAGTTAAATAAGAAAATTAACACCAAAGGTAAAATAATGAATTTAGAAAAGAAAAGAAAAATATGCAAAAAATTAAGATGCAATGAATAAAATATGCAAATAAATTAAGTAAAATAGAATGAAGGTGAAAAGGAATGAGAAGTGAAAGAAATAAAGTAAGAAAGAAAGAAGAAAAGATAGAAGAAATTAGGATTAGAAAAGAAAAGAGAAGATAATTGGCACTGATTTGGATGAGTTGTGCGGCACAGGTGACGCAGACACGGGGTCATGCGATCGCGTGGCCTAATTTGTGCGATTGGCGCGACGGCAGCCTCGCGGTCGCGCAACTCTATGTGTAAAATTCTTTTTGCCAAATTATTGGGTGACGCGATTGCGTGGTTGACGTGATCGCGTGGATGGCCATATTTGCAAAACGACGCGGACGCGTAGGGCACGCGTTCGCGTGGTAAGGCTTGTGCTTCTAGCACCGTTCCAGCCCCATTCCATCCTAACTTGCTGTCAAACACTCGTTTACGTCGATTTTACAGGGCCACGCGTTCGCGTGGGAGGAATTTTTCCCACATGACGCGGATGCGTCAGCCACGCTCTCGCGTGACTCTCTGTTCACTTTTCTTTTCTCTTAATGCACTTGTGACGCGGACGTGTCAGCGACGCTGCCGCGTTGCGTGCGTGCTTTTTTTTTAATGCAAAATGCATAATGCAGTATGCAGATGTTATGAATAATTCCAGGTTCAATAAAATAGAATAAAACTTAAAAACAAACAAAACAAAATAAAATTAAAATTGAAAAAGGAACGATCATACCATGGTGGGTTGTCTCCCACCTAGCACTTTTAGTTAAAGTCCTTAAGTTGGACATTTGGGGAGTTCTTTGTTATGGTGGCTTGTGCTTGAACTCATCCAGGAATCTCCACCAATGTTTGTGATTCCAATGGCCTCCGGGATCCCAAACTAGGCATAGAAAGCCTTCAAGCAGGTTAAAGCAAGTGACAAGGCCCCAAGAGTGTTGATTTCTAGACTGAATTCCGGGGTCCCAGACCTTGCCTTTGCACCCGTCTTCTTATTGACCATCTTTGTTCCAACCGGGTGATAAGCAATCTGAATTCTCACTAAGACATCCAAACAACTTCCTAAACCCATTCAATTGAGAATTGTACCAACCCTTGCATTGACAACTCCAACTACTAACCATCTTCCTCTTACTCTTAAAACCACAAAGAGCTCTAAGTTGACTATTCGTCTCCAGTAGCCCATATTCAAGTGGAATTAGAAAGCTAAGGGATATGAATTTTACCCACTTGAATGTTGTGAAGGATGATGGCAACTTAGGGGGAAGTATTTCTAACGAATTTGCAGGCTCCACTCCCTTGTGCTCTTCTCTGATAACTTCCACCTCTTTGCAAGTTTCTTCAATATTAACCTCTTCTTCTTGGTAGCTTTCTTTCAATTTGATCTCTTCTTCATTGCTCACCAAGGGCATGGGAGGCTGTGCTTCTTCTTCTATAATCTCCATCTCTTGACCAACTGATGCGTGAGCATCTTGTCTATCTTTTCCTAGTGAATTTGCATCTAAATTGTTGAATTTAATTAAGAATTAATTATATTTTAGCCACTATGGATGCTATTTTGAGTTTTGTACAATACCGTTTATTTTAGGTAGCATTTGGCAGAATTTGATGGAGTTTCTGCAGAGAAAGAGAAGAAGCCAAGGAGATGACCAGCGAATACCGACGCGGACGCATGGCTCACGCGACTGCGCGGAATGGAGGAAATCACAATGACGCGATCGCGTGCCTGACGCGAACGCGTGGACGACGCGGACGCGTCACATGCGCCACGTGCAGAAAATGCAGAAAAATGCTGGGGCGATTTATGGGCTATTTTAACTCAATTTTCAGCCCAGAAAACACAGATTAGAAGCTGCAGAATGGACAGAACAAGTGGTCCCCACCCATCAACTAAAGATCTGTTAATTAATTCAAATTTAAATTCAAATCTTAAATTAGAAAAAGTTATTATTTTAAGTTTAATTTTAAATATTAGATTTTAAATTTATTAGGATTAGTTATAAAAAGGAATCTGATGCCATTAGATGGTAACGCTGTACATTTTTACCTGAATCCTTATTTTCTCTTTTCCATGAGTAACTAAACCTCCACTGTTAAGGTTAGGAGATCTGTCTATTTCTATGGATTAATTTTATTGCTTTTACTATTTTAATTTATGTATGGACTTATAATTTAAGAATTGTTTTCGCTCTTTATTTTATGAATTTAGGTGGAATGGAAGTATGACCCTCTTTCTATTTGAGTTCTTATAAAACTTGGAAAAGCTCTTTACCTGAACAACAGCTTGAAAACTATTTCTCCTAAATTTTAATTATCTGAATTTAATAGGATACGTGACATATAATCCTTTTACCTCTTAGATAATTAGAGTTTTTGTGGCATATAAACTAGGAATTGATTATCACCCTCTAATTGGAATTAATTGACCAAGGAATTGGCAGTTAATGAATTTTAGAGGAGACTAGGAAGGTCTAAGGAATTAGGGTCTAGTCATATACAGTTTGCCATAAATTAAATCCTGCATAATTAAAATAGTTAGTGAGAAAAATTAATCCAGAAAAATAGATAACTCTGAAACTTTAACTATCTTCTCCATATTTTTTTTCCAAAGCATTTACTTGCCCTTCTTCAATATTTTTGATATTGTTTAATGTCTTTTATATTGCATCTCAACACCAATTTTTATTTGTCTAACTAAGCCTATCAAACACTATTGTTGCTTAGTCCATCAATCCTCGTGGGATCGACCCTTACTCACGTAAGGTATTACTTGGTACGACCCGGTGCACTTGTCGGTTAGTAAGTGTGGTTGTAAAATACCGCACCACCAACCTCTTCCAAGTCTTCAACTATGATATACCTTGGAGGTTGTACACCCTCCTCAACATCAAATGCAACCGTCTTGGAAGGAGGTTCTATGTCTTGACTTTCCCATGGAGGTTCAGCATCTCCCAAGTCTTCAACCACTTCTTCTTCTTCAATAATTCCGGCTTCCTCCACTTGTTCTAGTACAAATTCATACTCCTTACTGTCCACCGGAGTTTCTAATGTCTCCTTCATGCTACGTTCTTCATTAGATTGTCCACATGAAGCCATGGGATTTCTTGAGTGTCCGAACGTCGGGAAGCTAATTGATGTATCGCTTGCTCCAATTGATGAAGGGTTGCATGAAATTGATCCACTGTTTCCTTGAGACGATCCGTTGATTCTTGTTCCGATTGGGTATCATAAGTAGGACCATAAGGCTCTTGGATTGATGGATATGGATATGGTGCATATGGAGGTGGTGGTTCTTGGGAGTAATTGGTTTGGAATTAGGGTGGTTCTATATATGGTTCACATGGTTCATAAGGTGGTTGGTATGGTGGATGAGGGTTAGGATCATATGAGGGTGTTTGGTGGTAAGGAGCTTGTGAGTATGGTGGTCCAAAATGATGTTGAGGAGGTGGGTCATAGGTATATAATGGGGGTTCACCATATCTATCGTCTTGGTATGCACCTCAGAATGGCTCTTGACTATAGCAGTTAGGTGGGTATTGGTTGTCACGGAAGGGTCCACCATAACTGTTGTTTTGACATGCATTGTGGAATGGTCGTGGTCTATGGTATCTTGGAGGGTGTTGTTGCCTAAAGGGTTGATCAGATCCTCGTGGCTCCTTCCATCTCTGATTGTTTTGACCTTGATGCATGTTCCTGTTATAATTTCTATTCCTTGCAACAGCATTGGAACCAAACTCAAAGCGAGAGGGGTGAGAACTCATAATAGTAAATAAAAATTAAAAATGAAAATAAAAACAAATTTTAAATTAAAAGGTTATTGAAATTTAAATTTTGAATTTGAAAATTAAATTTTAAAATTTGAAAATTAAATTTTGAAATTTGAAATTTTAAATTTTTGAAATTTGAATTTTGAAAAAGTCAATAATATAAGATAAAGTTTTGAAAAAGATTTAAATTTTGAAAAGGTTTGTTTTTTAAAATTTTAATTTGAATTTTGAAAATTGAAATTTGAAATTTGAAATTTTGAGTTTTAAATTTTGAATTTTTGAATTTAGTAAGGAAAGAGAAAAACAATAAAATGACACCAAACTTAAAATTTTTAGATCAAAATGAAGAAAACAACTCAGAACAACTTAAAGATCAAGATAAACACGAAGAATAAATTTTTGAAAAATTTTTAATAACTAAATAAAAACCAATAACCTCTTAATTAAAAAAAGCAAAAAATAAAAACAAAAATAAAAACAAATAAACAAGCAAAAAGCAAATATTTACAATAACCAATAATAAGGCACACGTTTGCAATTCTTCGGCAACGGCGCCATTTTGAAAAAGTGAAACTCTCGCGCGATCTAGAATTTTTGCAAATAAATTTGCGTTGTAAGTATAGCTTCTAGACCGACAAGAATTCCTTCTTTACAAACGTTTTGGTTGTCATAAGTAACAAACCCCTTTAAAATTGATAACCGAAGTATTTAAACCTCGAGTCGTCTTCTCAAGAAATTGCAGGGAAGTATGTTCTTATTATTGGTTATGAGTTTTGTAAATTGGGGGTTTTTTAAAATAAGGGACAGGTAATTTAAATGACAACTAAAATAAATTAACAATAATAAAATCTCTTGGCAAGGTATAAGAACTAGAAGTCCTATCCTAGTTATCTTTATCAATTGTGATGAGAATTGGATTTTTCTCCCACTTTGTTAACCTCTAACTATGAAGGTAAGTTAAGTGGATGAATTAATTCTGATTCCTCAAGTCCTAGTCTCTCCTTAGGAAAAGTTAGAGTTATTGGATCTTGAATTAATTCTTGAAGTATTCCAATTTTCAGTCAACACCTCGAGTTTGATAACTCAAGCGTCACCAATTATTTAACCAAAGCCCAAAGGGAAAATTCTAAATTAATTTAAAAGCATTCATGTAAATAAAGCAATCATAAATCTGAAACACATCAAATTACGTCTAAACATAAATTCAAGTCATAACATGAAAAGGTTCGTAAGCTAATTGGGCAACATAAATCAAATACAAATAAACGTATTAGAGTAAATAAAAGTAGAAAATAAATATTGAAGGAACATAGAACCTGGAATGAAGATGAATTGAACTAAACTAATAGAAATCCTAAAATCCTAAATCCTAAGAGAGAGGAGAGAACCTCTCTCTCTAAAAACTACATCTAAATCCTAAAATTGTGTATTATGAGCTTATGATCATGAATTAATGGATTTCCCCACTTTATAGCCTCTAATCTGTGTTTTCTGGGCCGAAAATTGGGTCAAAAACAGCCCAGTAATCGCTGGAGAAGAAATCTGTCACGCTGATTTTCGTCACTGCAATGCGTCCGCGTGGAGCACGCGTTCACGTCGCCTAACGTCAGAAAAACTATGGCATATTATATATCAAATTGAAGCCCGGGACGTTAGCTTTCCAACGCAATTGGAACCGTGTCGTTTGGATCTCTGTAGCTCAAGTTATGACTGTTTTAGTGCGAAGAAGTCAGGCTGGACAGCTTTGCAGTTCCTTCAACTTCTTGTATTCCTTCCACTTTTGCATGCTTCCTTTCCATCCTCTGAGCCATTCCTGTCCTGTAATCTCTGAAATCACTTAATACACATATCAAGGCATATAATGGTAATAAGAGAGGATTAAACATAGGGAACTCAAGGCCAAGGAAGCATGTTTTCAATCAAAGCACATAATTAGGAAGGCAAATGTAAAACCATGTAAATAGTATGAATAAGTGGGTAAAAAGTTGATAAAAACCACTCAATTGAGCACAAGATAAACCATAAAATAGTGGTTTAGCAGTGTATTTTTTGACTTTCTTATGGTGTATTTCTGGTTGAGTCTCGTAGAAGAATCACCCAATGACCAAGCTGAGGAGAACATGATGGTTCTGCGGGAAGAGACACAGTCACAAACAGAAACGCTTTCTATGTGAGTTTTTCGAGTAAATTTTAACCTTATAACCATTTTATTTTCACGGGCTTTCTTAACCTTTTATTTTTGTTTTGTTTAGACTTCCAATTCAAGTTTGTCTACCTCTGTCCCAGACAATCCCAGTGCCACAAATTGAACAAACCCCTGTGACAGAAAATGAACCAACCCCTGTGCCAGAAATTGAACCAACCCATGCAAAATCTCCAAGTGAAAAAAATAATGAAGGAACTACAAAAAGGTAAGGAATAATCTTGGGGTGTATTTGGTTACAGTTTGGGTCTATATTGTCCCTGTTGGGATGTATATGATCCTTGTTGGGGTGTATATTTTCACGACTGATCTCTGACTAGTTTTTTTATAACATGATTAATTTTATGTAACCCTGCAGCACTCCAGAACCACCCCAAAAACCTGAAGAAAGCACACCCACACTTCCACCAGCTCCATCTAAAATGTAAGTTCATCAGAGTAAAATCAATGTTTCATTATCATTCATGTATTCCTATTCTTATAATACGTTATACATGATCACGCAGTAATCCAGCCCCAGTAGACGCTACTGCACTCATGATGATGGCACGGACAGCATCGTACATTCCTAAAAAAGGTCTGATGCCATCATTCAGCCTCGACTTAACTGATTCAAGCCAAGAAGAAGCAGCAACGCAGGAGGGGGCGGCAACGCAAGAGGGAGAACGGGCAAAAACTCTTGAAATGCCCAAACTACTAGAACAATTAGGGGATCTGGTGGAAAAAATTGCAAGTAGTGGGGCGAAAGCAGAAGGAAAAAGTCCACAGATTCAAAAGGAGAGTGGCGGAGAAAGTTTCGAGAAGTTTGAAACTCCTGCGAGGACGAATGAGAATACGGCTGAAATGAAAGAGAAATGCTACATCTGGGCCACACGAGTGAAGACATACGGAAATGGACTAACTAATGAGTATGACCCCATGTGCACACTCAATGCCCAAGATAGATATATTTTGTCAAAAGTCCACCTCGCATCACTCTTAGCTGATACACATATAGAAGTTGAGGTAATATTAGAATAACATTAATGTTTTTATCACCAAAATTAACTGCAATGTTGATTGATGTAAATTGATTTCGGCATCTTTTTTTAGATTGTCTCTGCCATGTGCCTCATCCTTAACCAGCAAAAGATTAAAAGGTTTCAAGAAGAAGTATACTGTCTCCCCCCTGATATTGTGGTAAGGGTTTCTTCAACAAATTTTGGGTGTATTTTCTGTATTTCTTCGGGTGTATTTTCGGTCTTAAATTGGGTGTATTTTCTGTGTTCAATTGGGTGTATTTTTTGTGTTCAATTGGGTGTAAGTTGTGTATTCATTTGGGTGTATTTTCTGTATTCATTTGAGTATATTTTCAGTATTTCATTTGTTGTTTCACAATTGTTGCAGAACATGGCCATTGGAAATCATCCAAATGGGGAATTCTTACAACCTAAAACCAATAAGCCATTCAGGGTGGAAGACTACCCAATGTTTATTCCCTTTTTGGAGCTAAAAAAATTAGCATCACATCCATATGTAAGTTTTCATTTGTAAATCTTCTTAGTACCATTCTTTACTTATATGCCAAATAAAATAAAACACTGTTCAATGTGGGCATGCTTTAGATTTTTGCACCTGTTTGCCATTTACAACATTGGTGGTTATGGGTGGCTGATACAAGAAAGCAAAAATTTTATATACTCGACCCATATCACAAGACATGTCCATCCGATGAGAGAATGGACCTAAATAAATTCATTGTAAGTTCGTTTTGTGTTCTGTATTTTAATAGTTGGGTGTATTTCTGTTCAATATAAGGTGTAAGTTTGTGCTCCTTTGGGTGTATTCCTTTATTTAATTTATTCATATATTACTGATTTGTTTTGTGTTTTAAGGGATATGTAATTTCAAGAATTAGAGTATATGCTGGGGGGAACCTCTGAAGAGAAAGGACAAGGACAAGAAAATTGAACCACCATACATTAACATCTCAGGCCAAAAGACAAGGTATAAATCTTTCACTCTGAAAATTAAACTTTTCTATATGTAATTTGTAATTTATTTTCTTGGTTTTCAGCTATGATTGTGCTATTTACATAATGAAGTGGCTTGAGATAATTCAGCCCGAAAATATTAAAAGGTTGAAGTATGAGTCGGACAATTGGACCCAGGTAAATGTGTTTAAAACTATATAACTCTGTATTACTTTACTCAATTAACATAGTTGATTAAACAGAATATTATTTTTAACTGTAGGATGAGGTGGACCACTATAGAGTAGAATATGCTTCCCAGATTCTATTCAATGAAATGAATCAAGACAAAGCTGAAGCCATTAGGGGGAGTAATGCAATAAGACCGTCCAAGCCATCCTCATTATTATTGAGTCCATATTGTCAGATATATTCTAATAATATTGACACTGAGTAATGTAACTGTTAGGTAGTCTTGTAACAAATTGAACACATGCTGCAAAAATTTGCCAATTATAAACCAGTTCTATTCAATAAAATTTTTTTCCATAGTTAGACTGTTTGTGCTGTATTCAAAAGCTCTGTATTACAGGTGGTAAAATATGAAGGAAAACATCAAACCAGATATAAAACAAAAAAAAACATTTTACACCCAAAGAAAGTTGAATATACACCCAAAGAAAGTTGAATATTACCTAAACTTTTATCCCCTGATGCTTTACCCTAAATCCTAAACCCTAAACCCCTAAACCCTAGACCCTAAACCCTAAACCCCTAAAACCCTAAACCCTAAAAACCTTAAACCATAACAAATAAAAAAATAACAATAATTTATAACATAAACAGCAGCAGCCGAATATATATATATAATGTGAAACACAAGAAAATTCAGAAATACACCCAAAAAATAGTGCTTTACACTCATATTCTGTAATTATACACCCAAAAAGTTATCCTCTGCTGCTGGTTGCCTAAACTGATAATTCATAACACGTCCTTGATATTGGCTGGAATTTGGACGCACCACTGATGCAGCATCAAAGACGTTTAACTAGAAATAATAAACTCACATATTAGCAAAACTATTAACGAGAAAATTAAACTCAATCACCACATATTTAAAGAACATCACTTTTACCTCGTTTAAAGCTTTCGTTTTCTTCTTCTTTGAGGCATTTGTAATCTGTTTGTCCAACTTTGAACCTAGCCTATTTTTTGGACGTTCTCTTGTTCGAATCCTTGGAGGGCTTTGAAGCTTGTTAATGGATTCCAAGTTGGCATCTTCGTGAGATAACGAAGATGTCCCCTTCCTTTTGGCTTTCAATGCTTCCATCTCAACCATGACGTTATCGTACGCACGGTGCAGAATGGCAGTCAGCTCCTCCGATTCTAATGTAAATTCGCAAATATTTTGTGAACGAAAAACCAATTCGTCAAACCTCTTGCTTCTTGGCTCCAACAATGGCTCATCGTGGCTGCTCTTGATGTGTGTGTGTCGCCTCTTTACCTTCTTGCTCAATCGTTCCAATATATATCTCGATGACACTTGGCTTACTCGTTCAAAGCTTAACACACTTAGTGCGTGACGGCACAATATCTCTCTTGACTTGAATAATAAGCATTGACATTTTACCTCGGCTGCAACTGAGTCGTAAGTAACTACAAACTTGTTGAATATTGAGCTGGAAACTTGTTCTCCAACTTCGTATACTGAATAGCCTAGAACAGAATTCATTAATCTAGTGATGCAATTTGTCTTTCCTCTAAATTGTGCTTGGACTTTCCTAAATTTTTTATGAGTGTACACATCTTGAAACTGAGCTTCAATGGAGGATTTGGTTGCACACGGAATGACCGTATGAAAATCTGCAGCATCTGATTCTCTCTCTGCTTGCTCCCTACTTCCGAGGCAATTATCGTATTGTTTGACAAATTGAATAAGCGAGCTGTTCCGGGTAATAAACTTGTTAAAAAATGAATGCATGCTCTCGCTCCTTTGTGTGCTTTTCATCCTTGCCCAGAAGTGATGATCCAGATAGATTGGAACCCATATATGACGGTCTTCATAAAAATCTACAGAATACACCCAAAGACATACTATAAATACACCCAAAAACATGCAATTTACACCTCTGCTATAGATTTTAAACAACATTACCTGAAAGCCACTTGTTGTCCACAAGACCAAAATTCAGCAGAAAATCATTCCAATTCCTATCAAATGAGTCTTTGCTATGAGAGTTCCAAACAACTTGGCTCATTTCTTGTTCAATTTCTGCGTGTCCCTTGTACCCATTTAATTTGCTTGGAATCTTCTTCGTGATGTGCCAAATACACCAACGGTGAATTATTGTTGGCATACAAGCCTCTATAGCCCTTTTCATTGACGCGCATTGATCGGTGAGAAACCCTTTCGGAGCATTTTCCCCCATGCAACGAAGCCAACATTGAAATAACTATTTGAATGACTCAATTTCTTCATTTTTCATCAAAGCGCATCCAAGAAGTATTGACTGACCGTGGTGATTCACCCCGACAAAAGAACCACAAACCAAATTATACCTAAACCAAATTACGACATTGCAGAATGAAAGTCATTACGTACACCCATATAATGAATTTATACACCCAAAGAACATCCAATATACACCTCTGCAGTAGATTCATAGAACAAAATTAATTTAGCAGCATAAACAAGAACAGCATATACCTGTTTGTATTGTAGGTGGTGTCAAATGAAATAACATCTCCGAAATACTCAAAGGCAGCTCTGCTCCTTGCATCGGCCCAAAAAGCAAGCTTAATCGATTGATCATCCTCGAGTTCGAGCTCAAAAAAGAAATTATGATTCTTCTCTTTCATTATCAATAAATATTTCCCGAATTCCTTTGCATCTTCTTATTCCGAAACATTTCGCACTTCTCCTGTGATGTAATTCCTCACATCCTTTTCAATAAAATTTAACTTGCGATGACCCCAGCTGCCGCAACGAATGATTGAAATGTTTTGCTTGGTCTGATACCGGTCTCCTCGTTATTCTCTATTATACGACGAACGGACATGCTTAGTTCCCTGTGCTGTTTGAGCATCTCTGCTTGAGTTGGACAGCAATGGTGTGAATGGTGCAGCACGACCTTCGAAATGATCCAAGCACCAACATCCTTCAATGTATGTATATAAATTCTTGCAGGACAATTTAAACCAACTGTAGGATTTGTCTTCTCGGTCGAAGATATTTTAGATTTCCATTTTTCCTCTTTGCTACATGTAATCAATTGATTCTTAATTTCGTTTCCCTTTTTATTTGTGCTCCGAACTCTTGTAGAAAAACCTGCAGCCTTGGCATAGTCCTTGTAAAATTTTGTAGCATCTTCAAGGGTTTTAAAAGTCATTCCAACATTGGGAACAAGGTGATCATCAACAACAAAGAGGGGCTGCAAAATACAACATGTTAAAAACAAGAAAATACTATAGAATTTCTACACCTCATAAAAAAATAACAATTGAATTAAAATACACCCAATGACTCCTGATATACACCTGAACGACAACAAGTCAACTAAAATAATAGGAAAATCCATAAACCGTAAATACACCCAAAACATCCCTAAAATACACCCAAAAAGTTCTGATCTACACCCGAGCGTCTGCTATAAATTGCAGATTATTAATCGAAACTAATACATTATATTCAATCCACAGATTATGTTCACACATTAATTTCACAGTCAATGTTCACGAATTATTCAGCTAGACAATCATAGACGAATAACTGCATCAAATTCAGAGCAATCGTAATTAGCTGAATCTAAATCAAACCTCAGGAACTTCGTTCGATTCAAATTCAAAATTCACTTCGCCATGATTCAACTGACAATTTGAGGTTGAATCATCCATTATCTTCAAAACAAGTTCAAACTTTGATTTCAGAAACCAGAAAATCCGAAAAAACGAAGCTAGAGTTACAGTGAGAGAAACTCAGCTTAATGACGAAGAACAAACCAGTGATAAAAACGCAGGTAAAAGAACGATCGAAAAGATAAGGGAAGAACGCAAGAAGGAGAACGAAGAAACTTGGCAAGAGATTCAAAAAAGGTAACGAAATCTTTTGAAAATTGGAAGTTATATATTCGCGCGTTAATTGATTTTGATTGAATTAATATTCTGTTATATAACGCGTGAAACGTACGTAACATTAGGAGCGCGTTTATGGTGTTAGTAAGTTTTAGGACTTGTAACACTTGTAAGTGTTAATCGCTTGTATGCTAAGATTAATCCTTTTCTTTAATAGATAAAGACCTAACTAAAATTTAAAAATAATTAAAATGTGCTCTATTTCACGAAAAAAATAGGATCGAACAATTTTTTTACCCTAACTTATAATAAGCAACTAAGCATACTTGGTTTCTTTTTCCTTTTCTCAAAAATTAAATAATAAATGGTTAAAATTGTATAAAATTGGATTGGGTGATTGTTTGTCTGGGACATCGAACGGTGGAAGAAAAAACTTGAATTTGGGGAAGTTGCTGGACTGAGAGTGGATCCTTCATTCATTTCTCATTTTCGTGATTGGTTTACAAAGGTCAGGTCAGAGTTAAGAAGCAGGCTTATAATATGCCTATGGTCCTTTTGCCCCTATTTTTTCGTGAAACCATGGCTTCGCACATCTTCTCCCTTCTTCTTATGTTCTTCTTCGTCACTCTCGTCTCTGCTTCTTCCTCCGACACTTCCCAACTATTCCGGAGCTGGTGTGACCACCACGGCAAGATATACTCCTCCGACGAAGAGAGAAGCTACCGCCTCAAAGTCTTCCAGGACAACTATGACTATGTCCAGCGTCACAACCAGATGGCTAATTCCCCTTATACCCTCTCCCTCAACGCCTTCGCCGATCTTACCCACCAAGAATTCAAGGCCTCTCATCTTGGCGCTCTTTCCTCTTCCTTCCTCAGATTCAAGAATCATCAAGATCACCAGTCCCGCTATCACAATGACAATGACAATGACAATAATATCCTCCGTCAGGTTCCTTCTTCAATTGATTGGAGAAATGAAGGGGCGGTTACTCCCGTCAAAAACCAAGGAAGCTGCGGTACACTACCTCATTTCTCTTCCAATTCATGCTTTTCTGTGGATTCACTATCTTTTGAATCTTACTTCAGTATCACCATCAAACAAAGACTTGTCCTTTTAGTTTTGCTTTATTCTAAAGGAATAAAATTTACAGCTTTTGGGGGAAAGGAAAAGCTTTTCCCCCGCTCTCTTTTAGTACTATGCAGACTTATATATATGTTTGAGAGATTCAGTGATGAGTATATATTACTATTATGTAGGGGCTTGTTGGGCGTTCTCTGCAACAGGAGCTATTGAAGGTATAAATAAGATTGTGACAGGGACCCTTGAAAGCCTTTCTGAACAAGAACTGGTTGATTGTGATAAAAAATACAACAGCGGCTGTGAAGGTGGTCTCATGGACTATGCTTATCAATTTGTGATTGATAACCACGGAATCGACACTGAGAGCGATTATCCATTCCTTGCTCATGATGCCGCTTGCAACAAGAACAAGGTATTTACTCGCTTAAATGTTGATTGTGCTTGTTAGCCTCTCAAAGTTGTGATTGTGAATTACATAGCAACTATTTTTTTTCTTTCAATTGATATTGATGAATAGATGAAGAGGCGTGTTGTTACAATTGATGGTTATACTGATGTGCTCCCAAGTAATGAGAAGAAGCTCCTAGAGGCTGTTGCAACTCAGCCTGTAAGTGTAGGCATATGTGGCAGTGCTAGGGCTTTTCAGTTATACTCTCAGGTTGGTCTTGTTGCTCAACAATGTATAATTTTGTTTAGTTAAAAATTGTGTAATTAAATGTTGATCATTTTTTTGTTTTCTGCAATAGGGTATCTTCACCGGACCATGTTCAACTGCTTTGGATCATGCAGTGTTGATTGTAGGGTATGGTTCAGAGAACGGAGTAGATTATTGGATTGTTAAGAACTCGTGGGGAACATCATGGGGAATGAATGGTTACATACACATGGTGCGAAACAACGGTTCTCAAGGGATATGCGGCATCAACATGCTAGCTTCGTATCCAACCAAGACGACGCCTAATCCTCCTCCTCCGCCACCACCAGGTCCTACAAAATGTAATCTGTTTACTTACTGTCCAGCAGCGGAAACCTGTTGCTGCTCGTGGCGTGTTCTTGGGTTGTGCTTATCATACAAATGCTGTGGGTTAGACTCTGCTGTGTGCTGTAAGGACAATAGCCATTGTTGCCCTCAGGATTATCCTATTTGTGATATAAGAAACGCTCAATGTCTTAAGGTTTGTATGAACTGCTCTTATTTGTTACCTACTATACTACCACACTTGTGCAAACTCTCATGCTCTAATCATATCTAAGTTATGCTATTAACAAGTTTTAAGATCAGTCATGTTAGTTGATTATTATGTTTTCTTGGCTGCAAATTTTGATTTATGCTTACTAACTGTCTGTATGCTTCCAGAGAGTTTCGAATGGGACAACAACGATGGCATATGAGAACAAAGACTCTATCCGTAGGTCAAGAGGTTGGAGCTCTGGTTAAGGGTTAATGTTCTATGTCATCCATTTGTATCATTAAGTCATTTTAGTTCCTATCTTGTTTGTATCTAAGGAGTCATTATTGTTATACTATGTAGCAGATTTTTAGGGCTTGGAAGGAAACACAATTATTTTACAAATGGATGATATGGATATAGCTATTGCTTTCCCAATCTGAATGTAATACTGGATAAAGTAGTAAGTACATCATCGTATGTTTGGAGCCTTCAGTTTTATTAGCCTATTATATTCTTTTATGTCAATTACGAGAATGAAAACATATCTGAATAACTTGCTTCCCAAGTTGCTGGGGCTATCTTCTCCTGGTTAGCCATTCGGCCCCTTTTCATTAAGCTGAGTTCTAGTTGGGAAGATTATCGCGGGCTTCCCTACGCCAAAAACGCCATTCACTCTAGGGGAAGTGGAATACCTAGCTTCCACTGCTTCCTTCCATAGTTTAACACCTTTAGACTATGTGAATTGGATTTTAGGCATAATTACTTGTGATCCGTTACACAAGCCATAACTCAGCTTAATCCGTTATACATGATGAGAATGACTTGGTTCTATTTGCTTTAATTTTGAGTTTGTAAGTAACAAGTTTAATGACTATCATGACTAAATTATCAAATGGTCATAACATCAATGTCATTATAATTTAATCTCTATATAAATTATCTTTTATCTCTTAATTTTACTATTCTGATATACTTCTCATACTAACTTGAGCGTCGAATTATCTTTTGCAGGTACCTATCCTTTGTGTTCTTTTTCTTGCCGAAGTATACGAGACAAACTCGATTCCCTCTAAGACGAGACCTCGGAGCTCTTACCATATAAGAACAACTTGGATAAATTAAAGCAATTGTTCTTCGTCTTGGTGAAAATACATGCAGGGAGGTAATTCTTGTGAGTATAAGACATTATACTTGCCCTTACAATCCCTTTTAATTGGTAATATGTCATAACTCATACAGTAAACTAAATGCAAGTTGCCAAAATTCTGTATGTTCTAGACTTCTGTTGATTGCCAAAATTTACTCTCGCTGGACGGCAAAGCGGTTAATAACCTTTTCTTCCAAACAAATCATGCTAATATCGTTAATAGTTCGTTGTTAACTTAATGATTTGTTTCCTAACAGAAAAACATTCTTTATGTAATTGACCTTTCATCTTACTCCCTTTGTCCCTATTTGTTTTGGCCTTTGCCAAATGTGCTGTGACTAAAATCCCTGAAGCAAATATATTAAAATAAATAAATAAGTAATCCATTGAGCATATGGGTGAAGAGATTGCAAAGCGAAGAGCATTATTACTAATACAGCTCAATCACAGAAATTAACATGAACGATTTAAGAATTATCATTTCATTTATTTAAGGTCAACTATAACAGAGGGTATTCAACTATAACGCAAACAATAACCCTAAAACCATCTTTAGACTTTTAGCAACCTTACAACAACACTCAGTAGCCAATAATGTGTGCAAGAAGTCATACAAGGCTAACCAGGAAGAACATTTATGTCGACATACATACGGGGCTTATGTGTTTGATAAACAACTAAAATCAATGATGAATCCATGAAGCTGCATAATGTGACCAAAAAGATTATGAAAATTGCCAATAGCAGTTATTTCCTTCGCATGTTTCAACAATCAACATTGTTATCGAGACTTGTTACAAGCTAACATGACAGATTGCTACTACCAGAGTCACCTATAATATAGTAACTGATGCGGCAGTTGCTAACAAGCAGTAGTCCTATTTGGCTATATACATCAGCAGCAAACTACTCTAAAAGATAATCTAATGCTGTCAGTGTCAGATAGCAATATTAACGCCAGATAGCTGATTCAAAATTAACTGGATGGTAAAGATAATCCCATATGCCTGTAGCTGTACAGTTGCTAAATTGATTTAATAACTCTTGCCTGTGATGAAATCCCATTATGGTTTCAAGTATTAGTTTCTTGTTATTTAACACTATAAGCAAGTCTTAATTGCAAACAAGAAGAACTAGTGTAGTTTTATATCATACGTCTGATTGATTTTCCTCCTCCTTTGGTTCATACAAATTACAATAATTGTATTTATTATTCTGTTTAACATGTATCACAAAATCAAAACAACTTTAAGGCAGGATGGTTAAGGATATAAAGGAAAGGAAAAATATAACCAAAAAAAATTTACAGATTTTTCCAATAGGTTCATGGTGGTGTTGGTTTCAGAGCAAAACAGAACATATGCAATAATAGCTTGGCGTTTTGCCCTTTGCAGCCAATATATGTAAGGAGAGAAAGAGAATATTCTAACTACAATTAATCACACTCCTTGTTTAACTAAAGAACTAACTTGTTTAAGACTATGCGATCTCAAGAGGAAGAGGAAGAAGAAGGGAAGACATCTTTGACCGCAGAAGCAGCAGTGAGGTAGTTGAGTGTGTTCCTCAGTGTCTCCTTCTCCCTCTTCAACCTCGCCGCCGTGTCCTCCAATTCCAGCAAAGCCTGCTGCTCTCTGGGTGCGCCCTCGAAGGTGCTCCCAACGAAGAACGAAAACGGCGTCGGAAACAGGTTCCTTCTCAAATCCCCAACCTCCTTCTCAGGCTTCCCGCCCAACCGATTCGACAATCGAATTACGTCCTTCATGTAAGTCTCCACCTCGCCGGCAAGCCCCTCCAGGTCAAGGTCCTCCGACGCCGACGAAGGCCTGTCCTCCAGCCACGTCACCTCCGCTACCAAATAGGGCTTGGTCCTCACAACCTTGGTGACGCGGAACCGCTCTTGGCCCTTGCAGATGAGGAAGAACCTGTCGTCGACGAGGCGCTCGTGCTTTATGACCTCGCCGACGCAGCCGACTTCGGCGGTGCCGGAGACGGCGTCCGTGTAGATAACTCCGAAGCGGAGATCGGTGTGGAGGAGAGTGTGCATCATGATGCGGTAGCGGAACTCGAAGATCTGAAGAGGGAGGATGGCACCGGGGAATAGGACGAGTGGGAGAGGGAAGAGTGGGAGCTCGACGACGTCGTCGGACTTGGGGGAGTTGGTGTGGTGCTTC
>NC_029791.2:105377693-105392280 GCF_000816755.2 Arachis ipaensis
GAGAAGGAGGAGGCAGAGCAGCGGAGAAGAGAGAGGAGTTTGCGGCGGCGGCGGTTGGCGACATGGAGGTGGTGCGGTTTCGGTGGGAAGTTAGGGTTGTTGCAGTAACGGAATGAAGAGAGTGGTGCGTTGGGGTTTAAGGAGGGGTTGTTTGACGAAGAAGAAGGTGAAGGGATGAAGTGTAGGAATGCCATGTTCGGCTCTTCCTTGTTTTTCCAAATTGGACTTTTGGAATAAAAGAATAAATGAAGGATAATTGATTGGCGTTAGTTAATCGAATGGCCTATGTGGTTAGCATTGCTTGTTCTTGTTGCCACATAACCATTTCCATTCCAATCCAGTCCACCGCACCCTCTCTGGCTTAGTGATTGATTAGTGGGATAAGTGTCTGTAATTACTAATTACTAGTTAGAGCGACACTGTTGCGCACTTCACTTCGTTCTTGTCCTTCTCATCTCTGGAAATAAAAAATAAAAAAAATATCCAGTTGACTGTTGAGATTAGAGTAGATAGATTTCCCAAAATCTGGTGGTTTAAGCGGAAGCCTCACTTTGTGTGGATGGGATAATCGCCTCCGTGTGGTTCTGCATATTCCACGTGGGAATCCCACTCGTTACTGTCAGAATTATTTATATTTGGGCTACCTTGGAGGCTAGAAGGCCCAAAACAAACCAAGAGAAAATTGCAACACGACAGTACACTAATCATGGGCTATGAACTGAATGGTTACTCATGGACATATACCTCTTGAAATTTTGTTGCAAAAAACCTGAAATGTATTATTTATGGACACGGATGTTACGACGTTTTTAGATCCCATCTGAAATTGATGATATTGATAGTAAATTATTTTTTGTTGGAACGAAATAGATTAGCTCAAATGATTGAATAAACTAAAGCCGACCAAAAAAATAAAGCCGACCAACCACTAAATTTAATGAAAAGAAAAGAAGCAGATGAGATAATAATGTTTAATGTGAATGTGTCGTATTCACATTGGCTTCCTCTGCGTTCACCCATGACGCAGCGTGTCCAAAACAGAGAGCGCGTGTGGAACGTGTTGAATTTTCGAAGAGATATATATATATATATAGAAGGCACACAGCTTGTGCCGGAATCATCTTATCGACAGAAAAGAAAAGAAAAGAAAAGAGAATCCAATTGTTGTGAGAAGAAGAGGAAAAATGGCGGAGGAAGGAGTAGTGATTGGTTGCCACAGCGTGGATGAGTGGAAGGATCAGCTCAAGAAGGCAGAAGACTCCAACAAACTGGTTCGTAATTATTGTTCCCTTGTTCATGTATCCATATATAATTGGTTATTTATTTCTAATAATGTTATGGTACATTTTGGGCAGGTTGTAGTGGATTTCACAGCTTCTTGGTGTGGGCCGTGCCGCTTCATTGCCCCAATTGTGGCGGAGTTTGCTAAGAAGTTCACAAATGTGGCGTTCCTGAAGGTGGATGTGGATGAATTGAAGACTGTGGCTGAGGAGTGGGGAATTGAGGCGATGCCAACCTTCCTCTTCATCAAACAAGGTAAATTAGTAGACAAGGTCGTTGGTGCTAAGAAGGATGAACTTCAATCCACTATCACCAAGCATGTTGCTGCTGCTGCTTGAACCATCTTTCCATACATGACTTCGTCATCGCCATCTTATCCGTAATAATAAGTGATGAATAATTCTAGTACTAGTTTTAGATGCTCAATTTCTACCCACATTGCACTTTAATTACCTGTATTTTAAGTCAGTTCGGGACTTAGTAGTAGTACATGCACCGTTGCATTATCCTACTTGTGATTAAGTTGTAATTGTTGAAATTAAATGAGCATAATATCATTTATCAAAACAGTTGACCCCCTTCTATTCTGAATTTATCCCATCTACTACCTACTAATTTTATTCTTAGAGGACTTGAGCCTACCTATCCCCTGTAGATCTATGTACAAAAGGTGGTTGTTTCTGTAAAAATTTATTATTGTCGAGTAACAAGTATAAAGGGGGCGAAAGAAAATAGTGCCAAAGGCTGCTTTTGGTTTTGAGATTTGAGAACAATACACTGAAAACAAGAAACAAAAAATAAAAATATAAAAATTAATGTTTTTATATTTTATTTAATAATAAATAAAATATACTAATTTAATATCTCTAAATATAATATCTTTATCTATATTTTACTAATTAAATATAATTTTATGTCTCTGTATTTTTGTCTTAGTATCCTACTTTTGTAAACAAATCCAGTCAAATAAACAAGATACGAAGAAATAAAAGGTAAATAATATAAAAGACTTACAAATTTAATATTTTAAAATTGTGTTAAACGTAGTACTTTTTTTTTTCATTATGTGTATTTCTACTTAATCCATGTTGGGTAATTATGTCTTTTCGGTGCTGGAAACCTCCCAGGGTGGCTTAACAACTATAACAACAATTGGAATATAATATTTTTTTTTAAGTTGCGCTGATCAATCTTACCTCTATTCCTATGGAATAAACCACGTGATTGTAAGATTATGTGTCTAGGACAAATATGACTCATTATCTAATAACACATGGAAATTGCGTATAACTTCAATCTTATGAAACAAGCACAAATATGGATACAAGATGGCGGTACGGTACCAACAAGTGGAAGCTTCAAGAGCATTCATTCAATCATGATTGGTGAAATATCTTATATCTCTCTATAGTTCACAACACATGGGGGTAACAACGAGGATCGCGTGTAATGTGGTCGCTTTCTCACGTCACGAGTCACTTTGGATATTACTTGAAAGTGATTGAATGAATGGCTACTACATTTAAAATGAATGAATTATCATCTTCACACGAAAATACAAGTTATATGACAAATATTGAAATATATAAATTTGGCCACATAACATATTTTGCATCAACAACAGGGAGAGATGGCTAGCTAGACACATCTCACCACTTACCAAGTGAAGTTGACTTAGTAAAGGAAAAGTATAATTTATTCATCAAATAAACCCTTGGAGACAGTTTCTTTTCAGTTATTTGAATTGGGGTCTTCACTAGCTGCAGCATGATGAGTATGTACAGTTCTCTTTGCCAGCGATATCTTCCATGGATTTCCACCTAATTCTTCAAACACCACTATCAAGTTCTTTGTTGCCTTTAGCCAGGACCTAGGCACGTGGTACCTGCCAAATTCCAAACATAATTAATTGGTCAAACTCAAACATGTGATCTTATTTGTACTTAAATATAGCAACATTGGATCTCACACATTGCAACTAAAGTAATACACAAACTTCCACACCCCTTAAGCCAGAATACTTTATCAATGGCTCTGAAAGTGGCATTTTCTTGAAAGTTGTGTAAAGAAGAAAAGTGGTACCATCGTTGGGTGGGTTGTCCGCAGCCAAGTTGGCACTTGACAGCGGGGCGGAATGGCCCAGGATAGCTGCAAGAATTGCATCCACCATTTGCATAAGTCATCCAATATCTGCCTATGCTTTCTCCATTAATCCATACTTGACCCTTTCCCATGCTTCCCATGTCCAAAGCCAATGGTTCATTTCCATCCGGTGCATCGAAATAAGCCTGAAGTGTTCATTTATCATGTTAAAGTACAAACTCCCAAGTCATTAAAAGAAACTCTTGTTTACCTTGTGCCATTTCAATTGAGATTGTTTTTGGTTAGCTAGAGACTCTTGGAACCAATCAATAGATGAGACCCCATCAGGAGAGACCAAATTCACAGCTTCTCCTTTTAGTCCAATCTAGTGAAAACAAACAAACAGTAATTAGCATTTGAAGTGTGTGAGTATATATAAAAACAAAAAGCCAAACATGCACAACATTTTTTATGACCTGGTATGACCATCCATTCCATGACAGATCTTGCTGTCCATGATCAAGACCATGGAGCAAAACTGGACCAGTGATCCCTGTCTCCCATGTCTCATAATGCCGGCCAACGTTCTTACAACAAAAGGAAACCAATCAAATTGAAAACTAACAACGGAGTTGGTGAAGTTCATCAAGATGGATTCAGAAGCAAAGAAGGACTAACCGGTAATCCAACAGTTACACTGAGAAGTGCTATTTTGTTTGTTCCAGCACGTAGGTTGATGGGGCCATTAAATGTGCAACTTCTCTGTTCCCTAGTCCCAAAAGCCGACCCTGCAAACACAATTTAGTTCATATTGTTGAAGCTTGATTCAGCAAAGCTCAAACATGAGAACTACCAAGTGGCAAGATTAATGGCATGCCTGAAAATTGTCCATTTACAAACACATGGACAGCATGTCCTGCAGATTGCACACTAATGCTTGGTTTATTTCCTCCTCTAAGAAATGATTCTGTTGAACTTATGTCCATGCTGCATCATGCAAACCAAACAGATTTTGTAGCATTTATTTCAACCAACCCTCCTCCAAATAAATGTAAAAACATTTAATTTCAAGCTACTTACTTGGTTATGTACCATAGGTAATCACTGGTGTCTCTAGTAACATTAAGCTGTTCCAAGAGTCCGGGAGAAGCCATCCTTGAACTTTCAGCCAGAGAAGATAGATCTTCATCATAGGTCTCCCATGATAATGACTTGTGAATGATAGGCAGCATTATTACCTTTGAATCATGAACTCTCACCTTCATGAAAGGCAAAATGATACAATCAATTTCTTGGTACAACTAAAAAAATACTTAAATACCATTTCCAATTTTCGATCACTTAATCTTACTTTGGCAGTGTTGAACACATCGGTTATGCAATCAGGGAGGATGCTTATGGACCAAGGAGGTAAGTCATAGTTCTTGTTATTGAACATCACCTTTGCAGAAGATTGTGCATGATAATTGGCTAGAAAAGCAGCACATACTCCATTCCCTGAAGAGAACACATGAGCCTGGAAATTCACAGATACATGGTGGTGGGTTTTGCTGATAGTTTGTCTAATATAAACACATAGAAAAGTGAATTTGCTCAATATCAGAAAAACTGACCTGCTGATATGCTCCTAATGAAGTAACAGTGGGATCCGAAGAAACTAAAGCATGCTCACATCGTTTGATAGCTTTGTGAAGATCCTTCAAATGATTATATTTTGGTTGTCTAGTCAAACCTAAACATAATGAATGTTATAACATGTATCATTAAACTATCTTTGGTGTTACAAGTTACAACAGACTAAAGGAAAGTAATAGTACAGCAGTCAATTTTACTCTTAAGAACATTTACATCTATAATTTAATTTTAGAATTATGATGCATTAAATCAAGGAATATCTTATGATAATATTTGTGACATTCTTACCAAATTCATCAATTGGAGCATCATAGTCATAGCTTGTAGTAATAAATGGGCCTCCAGCTGAACGTCCAAAGTTAGTTCCTCCATGGTACTGTCATTTATCATTCAGGTTTTTAGGGGAGGAAGTGGTGTGTATCAAATTGGGAGTAAACAAAATCTCAAAAGAGGTGACCAACCATGTAATAATTAACATATGAGCCACCCTTTTGTATGAAACGTGCAACCGCAAATGCTAGATCCTCAACCGGTCGCTGATGTATTGGACCACCAAATTCAGTAAACCTTTTATGATCACAAGGAAAAGAAATAAGAAAAAAGGAACAAAATTATCAGAAGTTTCTACACTAGCTTCAAAGTTTTTAGATAGAATAGCCTACCAGCCACTCCAAGACTCAGTCCAGAGGGTAGGCTTGTATGGTTTATTTGGAGAGAAATCATCACAGTAGAAGCCATTACATGAATTTATCTGCAGTGAAGAATTGGATGGATAATTCCTCCATGAAAAGCTGAAGAACAAATGAATCAAGCAATCTCACCACAGGATCAGGGGCATCAGTTTCCTTGCACATGACCCAAGGGACACCAGTTCCCAATCCAACAGCCATCTTTGCAGCCCAGTTTATGTATGCATGGCCAGCAGCTCCCATTGCCCTCCTCTCCGGACCGTACTCGTTCTCAATCTCCAATAAACAACATAAGTGGAGAAGACAATAAAAGTTTTAGATCTTCACTTTAAGTATTATTGATTTACTCAAGGTATTACTTTCAGTTATATAATATACTACATTGTAAGGAACTGCATATTCATACCTGAGAAAGAATGATTGGACCACCCTGAGATTGAAACAAATTTTCACTCTTCATCATCTGGACAATTTTTTGGGTGAAACTTTGCATTGCTGCCTGAAGTAAAATCGGAAATGTCAATTCAGTTATCTATCTGGTAGTTAGCTAACTTAGATTTTGATGAATTGAAGTTCAAGTTCAACCTTGAACGGCCCATTATCCGTTCTGAAGCTAATTCCAGGAACATACTTCAACCAAACAGGTAATCCTCTACTCCATTAAAGAAACTAAACAAGTTAATTTACTGATATAAAACAAACAAAGACAATATAAACAACATCATTGAAAATATTTCCCAAGAGATATGGAAGGTGGAAGTACCCAAAGTTCCACTCAGCGCATACATAAGGACCAATGCGAAGATTGACATAAAGCCCCACTTTCTGCACTGTCTTAATGAAGTTTACTAGATCATATCTTCCTTCAAAATTGTACTGCAACCCAATATCATAAAAGAATAAATTTAAGTGAAAAGGAAGATAAGGAGTAGTGTTAGTACTTAAGTAGTAGTACCTTGCCAGGGGAAGGTTCATGGACATTCCAGAAGACATAAGTGTCTATAACATCAAGGCCTCCGTGCTTGGCCTTTCGGATTAGATCCTCCCACATCTAAGCATACACATATAATGTGACATTTGAAAGAAGCAAGTAGCATGAAGAAAATGGGGCATTAGAATGGACATACTTGGGGGGTACTTCTTGGGTAGTGAATGGAGCCAGATATGAGGATTCTCCTTCGGCCATTGATGAGAAGGGACTTCCTATCATAGGTCACATTGCAATGGATCACCTCAAAACCCAAATAGAAGACAGTTACCAACATCATTAGCATCTTTGAAACTGAAGTACTGGTTCCCATTGCTTGCTGATGGTGTGGAGGGAGGGAAAGTAGTTTGAAAAAATCAAAGTTGGGTGGTGGTTAATGGTTCGTGGTTGGTGGGTGGTGGTTTCTGTCTTGGGTGTATGATCTGAAACACAGTGCTTCAGCCTAAACCATTATGCTACTCCTTCCTCTCACTCTCACTCTCACTCTCACTCTCATGAACCCCCTCTTTGATGTCGTTGGAAAGTGTAACTTATTATCTTTATATCTGAAAGAGAAATGGTAGGACTATAAGAAATTCAATTTTTTTTTTCTAGTTTTTTAGTGATAAAAAATAATAAATTGTAATGGACCTCTAGCATTCTTCTATTTGAAATACAAATACTGTCTTGTTTTGCTCTTATATTTATTAGTTCTTAGTTACATTGCATTGCCATTTGGCATTGTTGGCTGCTCGGTCTTAGTTACATACATGATACATACAAGTAGTCAAGAAGATCATCGTTATTTAGCTTTCCAGGTTAAATTGCAATAAAGTGAGACTTTTCATAATTAAAAAGAAAAAGTCATTCATTTGTTCCTTTCTGTGAAAGTGACTTCTTTTTTTGGTATGTCCTGTACCCCACTGTGAAGTCCCATGTGTTCTCCGCCCTTAAATCTACGCCAAATAGGGACCCTCCTTTGTTTATTAAGATAATCGAAACGCAAGCACAAGCCATACTTTGCTCAACTTACTAACACTAGTTTGTGTAATGCGGTTTCATACCAAAGCATTCCATTTTATTTATTTGCATTTTGTGGTACATCTTAATTTTCTTTTATAGTCTTAGCTCCAAACTAAATCTATCAAATGTCAAAAATGAGTGAAAAAACTTGTCCAAATGTTGCTTTCTTTTACAGCATGGCACATTAAGAATAGAAATAAAAGGGATAAAATTTTAAATCATTGTCTTTTTAGTCACTACTTGCCGATTTTCAAAATAGACAGATAAGCACAAATATGGCATCAATGGGATAAACTTCAATCAAATATATACATTTATATGATTTTTTGACATTCTAAATTATGTTGCTTTTCTAAAAAAAAGTACTTATATATATTATTTCCATTTCTCGTGAGATCTTATGTCTCCAAAACAAAGAGATAGTATATATGAATTTTTGCACTAAGCTATACTTTGCTTCAATTACCAACATGTTTGCAGTAAGCTAGAACGAATTCAACTACAACTTGCAATTACATTACCATTTTAGTAAGCTTATTATTTTATTGATGGTTCATCGATATTTGTTGTCTCCCTGAGCTAGCTCCAAAGATACGAGGTTGGTGCACTTAAAGCTTTCTTGCTTTTCCGTTCACGTCGGTGCGAAACTTTATTTTCCTAAACATCAAATGAAGATCATGATTCATGTGTTAAAATGATCTCATAAAGTGACTGCAGCAGCACCACTATATCATCCCCCATACTGTGCAACTGCCAGCTTCTTTTTTTTAATTTTTGGTCAACGGATACTTTTGTTTACAGATAGTGGGCCCATCTCCAACGGAACCAGCCCAATAATTATGATGACTCATTATGTCCTCTGAAAAAATTAAATTAAATAGCCGTTCCGAAATTCGATAATCATGAAGCAGGTAATGAATAAGGCAAGACATCGCAACGGCCATATAAGCTCATGGTGATGGCCTTATGGATTGTATGTATCTGCCACCTCGCTGTACATAGCTGCAGTGACATAAAGATGCATCAGATGTGTGCACGTGGGGATGTAGCTCAGATGGTAGAGCGCTCGCTTAGCATGCGAGAGGTACGGGGATCGATACCCCGCATCTCCATTTATTTTTTCTGGAAGCCGACCCATTTTTATTTTTCTGGACCTGAAGGCGACCCATTTAGAAGATGAACCCACTCTGGCCCAATAAAAACTTGTAGAATACTAACGCAAGTTGGCACAAAGCTCTGTCTCTGCAGTACCCAGGAATTAGTTATTCGGTTTCGGATCAGATGGATACTCTGGTGTAAACAAAAAAAAATTTTATAAGACATAAGGATATGTATATGTATAAAAAAAAATTTTATAAGACATAAGGATATGTATATGTATAAAATATAAAGTATTTTTTAAATAAATCGTAATAATATTTGATATTTTATTGATATTAAAATTTAAATTAATATTTTTATTATTTTTAAAATTTAAAATTTATTATTTATAAATACATATATTTCGTTTATACTGTAAACGAGATACATGAAAAATGATCTCATTTACCGTGTAAACGAGATAAGAGAAGGATATTTATTTCGGTAAATATTTTTTAAATTATTTATTTCAATAATTATTATAATTAATTTATTTATTAAAATAAAAAATCCGAGGATCACTGCTCCTACTAAATCTATGTAGTTGGATATTAGAGTTTTTAATTTCCCACTAAATCTTGGTATTTATATAAGTTTTAACCTTCACACTTATCATTTAGTAGGCTATGATGTATGTTTGTTTGAGTAAAACGTCGTACTTTAGAATTAAGTTGGTTTTATTCACAAATATAATACCCAGTCATATAACATATACATTATTTTTTATTTTAATAAATAATAATATATACTATTTTTAAATTTATTTTAAAATTACATGTTAAGAATAACACTGGACACGCTGATAAGTGATGGTATTTAAGTGTGTTCAAGTGTATTCGATAAAGTTTTTATTTTTTATTAAAACACGGTTGGACACAGCAAATACGCGTATCGGACGATCCAACATGCATCCAACACGTGGACACGATAACTCAGCAAAGTATCAGTACTTCATAGCTAGACTGCACAAGGCCCATTAAAACAGCATCTATGTATGAATGACTAATTGACTTGCTAGAAGGTGACCAAAGTTTGTTCTCGAAAGAGAAAGGATTGTTGATGAAATTGATTTCTCCATTGAATTCTACATCGCTAGTATGAGCGAGGGCGAAGATTAGAATCCTAAATCTTCTGTACTTGTCAGATCCGGAGAAAGAACTGTGCACTGTTTTCGGCACATGAAAATAAAAATGGTAAACCATGAAAATGTTTAGGATTTATTTATTTTGTACTCTAAGATGACATATTAAATTTATAAATTAAGAAAGTTTAAAGAACCTTATCAATAATGAATTTGTTAGCATAAAATTTTGATATTATAAAAGTTCAACTATGATCATTGATTAGGTGATTGCACTGACTTTGTTAAAAGTTAAATTGAAATATTGTGAGTCAGAAAAAGGTAACATGGGATTGTCACATGATATAAAGGTCGAAAGATTATAGCAGGTGATTCCTATGAATGTTAACACAAAGGCTCGACTTATTATAAAAAAACGGAAAGCCAAAGAGGAGGTCGAAGCCATGACCCACAAGAGTCAAAACAAGATAATCACGTGTGGCTTTTTCAAAAAAGCACTATCCGGAACATGGAGACGTAATGACCTAGAAATTGAAGGAGAGGACGTGAGATGTCAAACTTGGAGGATAAGAGTCTTTATGGTCAAGACAGTATCGTGACCTGAAAAATAGGAGAAAGTTAGATCGTGTGTAGCGAAAAATATTCTGCAAGCATATCCTCATGGTTTATAAATTGGAGAAGTCCAGAAAAAAAGGGAGACTTGAATCAAAAACACAATATCACACACCAAATTTTGTAAATTCTCAATCTTAGCGATGCAATAGAAGATGATGAAGTGTAAGTGCATGTGAGTGTCTGGAGACGACATTTTTATTTTACTTCCTTTACTTTTTCCTTTATTGCCAATTTTTTTTCCTTTATTTTCCTTTTTAAGTATGTTGAATTCCTTTCCATTTATATTAAATTTCAATTTATTTACTGTTTATTTATATTTACCCATTTATTTTCAGTTATTTTTTTATTTCATTTTATTCAGTTTTATCTTTATTCTCTCTTTTCTATTCAAGTACTTTATTTTCGATTATTTTCATTCGCGTTCAACTTCAAATCGACATGTTAATTTATTTGCATTTCGTACTTTCATTCTTGACATAAGCACTAAGTAATTTTCGGGTTGAGCTCACTCTTCTAGAAGAGTTGTATCTGCTTCTCAAACTGAGATCTTGATACAAGCCTGATTCGACACCCTGTCAAAATTACTAAAATCAAGCGAAACAATTTGGCACGTCTGGAGGTACTTTAGTAAGATTGGTTGCTTAAAATGGTTGTTGTGTATGCGTTTGTGAATTGATAAATTTATAACCTATAGCAGTCCAAACGCATCTATTTCTATGTCATCTCAATCATCCTCTTTAACAGAAGGGTCAGACCACGATTTTGAAGAAATAGTACTATATCCACAATCACAAGTCACTAAATCGACATGAGTGCCTATGACTTTTGCTAGAAGGTCGACTAGGCATATGAAAAACACAAATGTGACTTCAGTAGCTTCTCCTAGTGTAGTCGAAGTAAATCCGACTACTTGGACTATGTATGGGTTACCTCAATATTTACCATTTTTGGCTAATCTACCTATTCCTGGGGTATATAAAAATGTTCTGTCGAACCCAATTGTTGGAATAAATCCACAAGCTTTTGTACAAGGATACAATCCGTACTTATATCAATACATGATGGCAAATCCTTCCTATTTGGGACCAATGGTATCGGGACCCATGATATCACAACTACCTCAACAAGGTATTTTGTCAATGTCGACACAACTATATGTAGGGACAATATCAACTCAAATTGATTTGCTGATTCAAACATTGACACAAATGGAGGTGCCTTGTGTGCCTCTGCTATGCCTTCAAAATCTACTGAAATACATAAAGACCCATTGTTCTCAAGAAGGTCGAGGGAATTACCAATGTCAGGGGCAGTTCTACCTAACAATGTAGATTTCTTAGCAGGTTTTAGACAGCAAATAGCAGAAAGTCATCATAGTTTAGTTAAACATTGACTCAATAGATGACAACCGTCTTAAATCCTTTGATAGAAAATAATAATGCTAAGTTTGAATAAATAACAAAGCAGATGAATGAATTGACTGGAGCAGTTCAGGGTAATTATAAGGCACCAAATCTACTAGGAAGTCATCAACCTCACTTGGAAGGTCGTCAATCACCCATAATAATTAATAAGGGTCAAAATCCTGATGATGTAATGAATGGTGCTCGAGAAAATTAGTTTGCCTAATGTGACATTGCACAAGCTGATAAGTAGAATATTTCACAAGCTGTCGAGCATATACTAAATAGGGTAGGTTTCAACGTAAAGTTGACTCACCAACCATATTCTATATCTTTATTTTTTGATCATGTATTGCAAGCAAAACTTCCTAGAAGAGTCAAAGCCCCAAATCACTCATTAAATTTTTAGGAGAAAGTGGTAAGTCAATTGTCGAGCATGTGACTCGCTACACAGTCAAAATCGAAGTTCTAGCTATCAATGAGCAACTAAAAATGAGATACTTTCTTTCTTCTTTGACTATGAATGCTTTCACTTTATTTTCAAATTTACAGCCTAAGTCGATCTATTCATGGAAACAATTAGAGAAGAGTTTTCATGATCAATATTTTAGAGGAAAACTAAAAGTTACACTCTGTGATCAATATTTTAGAGGAGAACTAAAAGTCATTATAGTTTAGTTAACACATTGACTCAATAGATGACAATTGTCTTAAACCCTTTGATAGAAAATAATAATGCTAAGTTTGAACAAGTAACGAGGTAGATGAATGAATTGACTGGAGCAGTTCAGGGTAACTATAAGGAACCAAATCCACTAGGAAGTCATCAACCTCACTTGGAAAGTCGTCAATCACCCGTAATAATTAATAAGGGTCAAAATCCTGATGATGTAATGAATGGTGCTCGAGAAAATCAGTTTGCCCAATGGGACATTGCACAAGCTGATAAGCAGAATATTTCACAAGCTGTCGAGCATATGCTAAATAGGGTAGGTTTCAACGTAAAGTTGACTCACCAACCATATTCTATATCTTCATTTTCTGATTATGTATTGCAAGCAGAACTTCCTAGAAGAGTCAAAGCCCCAAAATCACTCACTAAATTTTTAGGAGAAAGTGGTAAGTCGACTGTCGAGCATGTGACTCGCTACACAGTCAAAACCAAAGTTCTAGCTAGCAATGAGCAACTAAAAATGAGATACTTTCTTTCTTCTTTGACTGCGAATGCTTTTGCTTGATTTTCAAATTTACAGTCTAAGTCAATCTATTCATGGAAACAATTAGAGAAGAGTTTTCATGATCAATATTTTATAGGAGAACTAAAAGTTACACTCTGTGATTTGTTCTCAATTAAAAAATTCAAGGCAGAGATGGTGGAAGATTATCTTATTCGATTCAAAATTATGAGAAATAAGTGCTATAATTTGATTCTAAAACCTGAAATTGTCAAGATATTAATTAATGGACTTGACATCAAAATTAGAAAAAAAACTAGTTAATCAACAATTTATTGACCTTGCTCAATTGGTAGACAATGTTTGACAGATCGAAAAGTTACAAAAAGAAAAAGAGCAAGAAGATAAGAACTTTTTTGAAGAAGAAATAGTAGCTTTTATTAGTTGTGTAATATATTTTGAGTTGAAAGTCGAAACGGATGTGTTTGCAGTCGAAGCAAAAGACAAGTCTCATTTTATGTGTCAATCTCTTAACTTAGTTGAAGAAAAGGCATTTCCTATTAAAAGCAAGTTAAGATTTCCTTACAAAATACTAAATACAAAGGTTGGTAAAAATATTTGCAAGTTGACCTCGAACTCTGCTGAATTTGAGGAGTTTGTTGTCAATGCGATGGTGAATCAAGAAATTCAGTTTGACACCAACATGCTCAAAGTAAGATTTATATATCTTAAGGCTGGTGAAAATTTGTTAGACTTTCTCACCCATCAAAATGAATATGACTATGAGTTTTAGGCGTATTGCAAAAGTGAAAAGGAGAAGTAGTCGACAAACAGTAAAAGATAAAAAATACACTTGTGAAAATTGATATAGAAGACGGAGATCAATTTTACTACTTTGTATTGAGTTCAGAGGTGGTTTTGAAGTTTTTAATACTTCTTCATGAAAACCGAAGCCTTCCAAAACTTTGAGGAAAATTTTGTTGTGCCAAAAATTTGGCACAAATCGTTGACATCGAAAAGAATTCGACAATTAAAGTTGAAGATCATATATGCATGAAGTACATCATGGTTGAAGAAACTAAGAATGAATTAGACTTGATGGTCAAGTTACCTTATACTTGGTATCCAAATTTATTTGAGGTTCAAGACTACTTGGGGTCCAAGTTTGCTTGAGTTCCAAGACTACTTGAGGTTTAAGACTATTTGAAGTCCAAGTTTACTTGAAGTGCAAGACTACTTGAAGTGCAAGTTTACTTGAAGTCCAAAATTATATCAATTAGCTTAGGATTTTTTTTTCTATAAATAAAATCAGTTTCAATAAGCTAGGAGAGCTTCCATTTATTTACACACTCACTCACTCTAAAAATTCTTAGTCACGCTGACGCACGAAAACATGAGTTACAAGTCCATGTAAGTATTCGGAGACTCTATTTTTTCTTTCGGTCATTTCAATTATGTTATTTTCTTTTTATTATTTAAATTTTCTTATTTTCATT